>NW_024962265.1:31852444-31856642 GCF_019238085.1 Lagopus leucura | reverse complement strand
TCCCCTCCCCTCCCCTCCCCTCCCCTCCCCTCCCCTCTAATGAGCTTTAGTTCTGCTGTGAATCAAGCAGTGCTGCCCAGCCAAAACTGAAGAAAGAGGACTCACACATTAAATCAAATTCCACTCTGGCTTCTGAATGACCTACTAGACTGTGTTCCTTCTGTGTTGTCCCATTTGACGTAAGCATCACTTCAAGACCGAGATTTTTTTTTATTTATTTGCCCACTGCTGTATAATAGTTGATATTTATACTGCTGTAGGCACAACTTATGCTCTTAGTTATAGATTTTTATTATTATTTATTATATGCACAGTGCTACACAAATACATTGCGCTGTGACCTTTGAACCAAGGAATTTTTAGTGTAAGTTTGAGAAGAAAAGAACTAACAAATAAACAAAAAAATCCAAACAGCTATAGAAGAAGCATAGGGCATAAATAACCTGAACAAGGACATCATGTGGACAATTTTACCGATAAAGTCACCCTGCCATTGCTGGTCCACTTTGTATCAGCCTCTCTCCCTTCTCTCCATGAGACCTGGCAGGAAGAGAGCAACTGATGATTGTTTACCACTGTCTATTCCCCTTAAAAGGTGCAAGCACTGGCAGTACACTGGGTGCCTCCACATGATGGTGGCATCTTACCCAGTATTGATCAAACTAATTTACCAGTGCCTGAGTTATCCACCTATGGTTGAGGGTAGTGGATAAGAAGTACTACAGACAAACTCAATATCCTTTTTCAAGAAGTTCTAGAAATGCAGACTGTACGTGGCTTGTTGGCTTTTACACATTTGGAGCAAAACACGACAAAACTGGTTTTACAAACCTGTTAGTTCTCCAGAGCATGAGGCTCTGGAAGGTGCAAAAGAGGTAACCAGAGGCTGGCACAGAGTCTGCCCTGGTCTCTTTCACCACTGCTGCTGTGATTGATCCTGCCACAGCCTCTCCTGTCCCTGGTAATGATGGCGGCAGAAGGAGTGGGGACAGGAAGCTCAGGAGCAGCAGCAGAATGGGCTTTCTATTCCATGTTCATTTTAAACTCCTTTCAGAGGAAGGAAAATGGATATTGTGGATACTACGAATATTATGAGAGAGAGAGAAACTGATGTGTGAGAAAACAAAAATACTTCAGCATAAAGATCATTTGAAAGCATTAAGATGCTTTTCATTTTGAAACTGTGGAATATTTGCAATGTATTTAGTAAAGGAGCCCCTTATCTCCAGGAACTGTAACTGCATTAAGTTCATTTCCACTCTAATATGTCTCTGCTGAGGTGTTAGCTACCAGGTTGTGTATAAAAAATACATACAAAGTATTGTCCAAAGAGTTCTTCAACTTAAGTACTGAACACCTGACTTTCAGGGTCTTGGTCTCAACAATATGCAGATGCCCCATCAGAAATGTGGGCAGCCATAGAGTTTTCAGGGAGGTGAAAGAGGTGATAAAGACAGACTAAATGTCCTAGAAGCTGTCCAAATCTCCAATCTAAAAGACAACAGACTTCTTACTATTTTAGAAAACTTTTTGTTGGAGATACTGTGGAAGAGAGGAGCAGCAGATAAGGAACCCAGAGGATTAGGAAGTATTTAACTTCATAAAGTTCTTTATCAAAGGGTGAATCTGTCCTATTGGCAGCTCAAATGATTTTCTAACAGGAATACCAATTGTACAGGGTAGTGGCAAGCAGTAATTAACTGGATTGAAAGTATTTTCTCTTGGCACCCTGTAAAGTGGGCTGTGTTATGAAGTAAACATATGCAGACTAAAGTAGCCATGGACAAATGCATCCACTGAAATACTGAAGCTGCCAGTCATAGGAAACTACTCAATCATTAGCTGAGATAAGAAAAAGGAGGTAATCAAATCATCGGACCAATTTGCCATGCACTTAGTTCATGTAATTCACTCCAGAAAAGGATCAGGCACTATTAAATGTCTGTCATAGTATTTCCTAAATGTGGAATGTGACAGTGTTTCCATGGGAGCAAAGGAAGGCTTCCAAGTGTAACACAAGCCACTAAAGTAATAAAAAGATAATTAATGATATTGGCAAGAAAATGCCTAGGATTGAGCTCAGTAAAATGCTTGGAGATTCATGTGGATCTCAGTCCTTCTGGAGTCCCACTGTCTCCAGTATTCCAGTACTGTGAGGGAGGTCAGGGCAATTAAGAATTATATACAATTAATAATAAACAAAATGAAGGGATTCATTTGTGTTTCTATATATACTCCTACTTCCCAAACAAGACTGCTTTTCTTTTTCTAAATATACAAGCAGAGAGTTACTTATGTATCTCCGGCAGGCTAGTTCACCATGATGCTGGAGTTCAGGGCCTCAAGAACCCTGAGTTCCAATATATGGTTGTAGATGTTTTTAACTGATAGATTTTAAGCTTATCAGTAAATGACATTAATAAATTAAAGAGAAGTCGAGAAAATGAGCATAGATCTCTGATTTTGTTCGCTTTTACTTTTTCACATCCATTACACCAGTTCCGCAGAAAACATGTATTTTAAATCCACCGTATTGGAGATGAGGTGATCCAAAGCACCACAAAGAATCCCAGCTTGACTCACTCTTTCAGCATGATAAGATTTGTCATTAGCACTTACTCCTCTGCCTCACAGGGATCACTGAAAGAAGCTTAGTGTAACTAGATGACAAATTCTTATTCCTTTATAAATTTATGACCCAAGCAGCTCAACACAGGAAATCAAAGTGGAGGACTCAAAGATGGAATCCATCCACCAACAATGCAAGTGTTTCCGTTTGAGCAGAAGTGATCATTTAGTAGACAAGGAAAAACTAGTTTTTGGAGTCCAGGGATCATACAGAGATGTTAACATCTGATCGGACAAATGCTATTCTTATCTCCATTGATGTGCTGACCAAAAGACTACTCATTGTTTGTAATGGAAGGTAGACCAATAGCTGAGAGCAGTACACCCATATTGGACTAAATTGGATATTGTTTTTTGCTGATGTTGTTATTTGCTTTATTTTTTTCTTCGTTTTGTCAGATCTAAGCAGAGACCTCCATGTTACTAATTCAAGGTTTTACTTTATTTCAGGGAAACTACAAAACATAGAACCTAATAGTAATTTAAATGGAATTGACAATGCTATGCCAGTGGGTGAAAAAGGGTGGTTCATATTGCAAAGTACTGCCAGGTGGGTGTCTTTGCTAGGAATATCAGCAGCAATATCAGAATAAAACTGAGCTTAAAGATCTGTATATTTCCTCACACCCACATGGCATTTGTTGCTTTACAAAGACGGAATGATCACTCCATCTAATCTCTCCATGTGTCCTATCCGAGCATGCTGAACCTTTCCAGGTTTCATCTCCTTTGTTCTTAAAGGTGGATTTCAGAGAAAATCGTTAATTAGGCAGACCTTTCCAAGATGCTCAGATAATACAATACCTAAGGGTCAATGAGCAGTATAGAATGATGTATCTTATTACACAAAGAATTAAGACTGGGGATAAAAATCAGTATAGTGCCTGAAATTCTTCATAATGTTGTGTGGAGAGAAAAACAACAATGAGGAAAGTGAGAGGAGCACGTTAGGCACCTCTGCCATGCATAGCACGTGATGTCCTGGTTTCCTAAGAAACAGCACAATTGTAGAAACTTTAGGAAGATAATCAGTGTAAAATAATTTGCACCGGATGCCCTCAGCAACTGATTTCAGCATGAGCAGAAGCAGTGGTAATAAAAGAGGAAGTGAAAATTCTGGTCAGTGAATTCCTGTCATGAGTGTTTAAGTGAAAAATGAAAGTGATTTAATGGGTTAGTGGAAAAAAAACAGATATGACCTATGATGAAAAACACATATTTTTTTTCCACAGTAGATGTTGGATGAGCATCTTCTTATGATGGAGATGCTGTTGTCTGTGTGGGGAGGACAGGGGTCTCTATGGCTTCCTGGGTGCGTTGAATCAGCAGCCTCTTCACATTTCTTCAGCTCCCAACTGGAAGACTTTGTCTCTGCATCACAAACTCTTTGTATAATAGCATGACTGGTTTCCTGTGTGTATTTCTAAATCCTCCTGAAGGCAAAGCCACAAGAGAGCATAGGGGCTGGTGAACTTCCTCAGCCATGAGAAACCACATCTTAGAGGGACTCCCTTCCTTCCTTCCTTCCTTCCTTCCTTCCTTCCTTCCTTCCTTCCTGCCTTCCTGCCTT
>NW_024962265.1:31819886-31851975 GCF_019238085.1 Lagopus leucura | reverse complement strand
CCCTCCCCTCCCCAGCATCATTTTCTGATGGTGGATCAGTTCATAGTTTTCCAAATAATAATTTGTTTGAAAAAGAATATAAGTCCTTTATTTATTGACATTCTCCTCCAATGTTAGTGATCTATGATGAACCACATCTTAGTGGTCCAGTTGCTCTTTACCTTATTTACATCTCTTTGAATTGATCTGGGAGCATAATTTCAAGCAAGGCTGGAAATGTTGCCCTAACAAAACAGGGAGATAAAACAGTTGGCGTTTTTGATTGTATGAGACCTCAAGCTCAGATGCCAACTCTCATATCAGTGGAAGAGTCAAAACAAACCAACATATTACTAATTAGCAGAAATGCTGTGATAACATATGCCAAATATTTGAACTCATTAGTTATAAAACATAAATATTTCATAATGTGGTTTCTTCATACTATGTGATTTATAGGCACTACATGACAGAAAGACGGTATCTATTTTTCAAAATTGAATTAATCTGAAATGAAGAAAATTTAAAACTCTTCATGCTTTGTCTTTTCATTAATCTTCTTAACTTGAAGTACTTTTCTGTCTGGAAATCATGTATTAAGCAAGAAAGAATACTGACATCATATTACAGAAATATTTTTCAAGAGCGTTCTCTTTGTGTTCATCTGTTCTGCAAATTGCAAAATTTCACATATTGCAGGCATCAGAAGAATTTAGCTATGCAAGCTAGGTTAATTTATACTCTGGGTCTCTTTACCTTAGATTATTTTTTGTGTGAACATGATTAACATCAGGCAAGTGTGATGTCTTCAGTGCTTTCCAGTGAAGGTGTTTGAACAATGAAGGAAGTTCTTCTGAGCCATACCTGTCTTTACTGATCTTTCTTAGTCTCCCTTGCCTGCCTTCATTATGTGCATCAGTGTTATGTTCAGTGGGACAACAGCAGTTGTTAGAGAGCACAAAGCACCTCTCTCATGTAAAGAAATGGCTGCAATTCTCTTGCCTGAATAGTGGAACAGGAAATGTGAGACAAATAGCACCAGCTCAGACACTTTCACATGAAACCAAGGTGCAGGGAAGACCAGCGTGGAGCTCTTCCCTGCAGCAGGCTGTGTTGAATGAGCCAGCCTTAGTGCTCCTGGCATCTCAACCTATGTTGCTTTTGCCTTAGGCAGCTTGTGTATCACTGGAGAGCAATGCTAGCCCAGGTCATCCCATGCAGATGTTCACCACAGAGGTGCCCATTTCTATACTGCTGATCAACTCTGCTACTTGCTGCTTGGAGCATTTGCAGGGTAGGGTATAATAATAAAATAGTAAAATAATAATCTTGGACTATATGATCTTGTAGGTCGTTTCCAAACTTGTGATTCTATGAATAACAAGTTAGCTGGCGCTAAAAACAAGATTCTGGTAGGAAAGACCAGACATCTTGCAAGCAGCTTATCTGCATTTCTTGCTTCTTCTTTATCAGTAAAAAACAAAACAAAACAAAAAAACTAAAAATAAACAACAACAAAAAACCCACACAGATCAGACATCCCTCTCCAGCTCTCAGCCTTGAAACATAGTGAAGTTCATACACATAAATTCACTTTCCTTCCAAAGAATCCAGCATGTCTCCATTCCCTGTCTCTTGCTAATCCTTCAGCTGTTTTTAGGAATATCACAGATCACATCTGTGACATGGTCCGTGCCATCACAGCCCAGGTTAACTGCCAGACCTACCCATCTCCTACCCTCTGTGCAGGCAGCAGAGCCATGCAGCAGTCCTGGGATGGGGCCTCCTGATGTCTGTCCAGAGGCAGGGTTTGTGAGGGAGCAGCCTTGCATCAGCCATGCCCTCACTCCTGCCCTGCTAGGTGGGCAAATGTGGACAGCTGGGGCAACCAGGGGAGGACTGCAGCACTCAGAGAGAAGGCAAATCCCTTGCCAGAGGGCTGGAAATCTGTCACTGTGCTGGAAACCAGACCAAATCAACCCATTCCCAATATGCTGCTTTAGCTGTAAGGTGATCTCTCTGGAGAGCTAACCTATAGTTGGGAGAGAAAATGTCCGGGAAGATATGAATGAGGTTTTTCTTGATGGATTTTTTTTTTCCCCAGAGACTGGTAATTGTATTTTTTTTAATAAAATGCTGGCACTTCAAGGATATAAATATGTTTCTTTTGTGGTGAATAATCTCAGGCTTTATTACAATCTCAGCTTTGAAAATCTGGAGAAGTACTTCAAGGGAAATGCTAAGCACGTTGTTTTCATTTGTCCTCAGAGCTGTTTTCAAATGAGTGTCATTTGAGGTGATGCAGTAGGTAAATATATAACTAAAGGCCAAAGGCCTCTGCAGTATGTTGTGTGCATACAGAGAGGACAGCATGAAAATTCATGTTCACCCACTGCCCCCGACGTTCCTGATAAATACATGGCAGTGGTACAAAGCACAGCATTTCTTACTGGAACTTACCAGTTTCTGATTCTATTGCCTTGGTTTTGACTTTTAAAGACATTAAAGAATCTTTTAAAGAATGTTCTTCTGAAAAAAATGTTAGTTTTTATTGCGTTTCCTCTTTTAATCAGGCTTTGCTTAAGAACTGAAGGAGAGTGCATGGTCAGATGCGACATTTCACCTACTGGTTCAAACAAGATGTATTTTTATGAGCTTTTTCTCTCTTGCAGCTGTGAATTCATCTCAGAAGAAGAGTCCAATGCAGTCTTCTATACTAAAATAAATTAGGGACTAAATGAAAGCGGTAACACAAGACATGCCAGGGTCACGAAAAGGCTCCTAGCTTCTACTGATGAGTGCCTGAAAGTTTCCTGGTGACATCTCTCTTAGAGTGAAACCGTAGCCTCACAGAGTTGTATTGAGGGGTCCCTCCATCAGCCAGGACCCACCAGACATATTAGCAGAAGATGAGGGGGGACATGCTGCATCCTCACAGCTGGCTGCAGCCCTGCTCAAGGCACAGCAGTTTTGGCACTGCAGTTGTGTGATTTTGTTGAAATTTGTACCAAAAGATTGCTACGAGCTAATTACGAATGGAAATGCTTGTGTGAAAGCAGCAGATGAAACAGCAGAAGGCTTAAAAAGAGAGGTAAGATTAATATCTCTGTGTGCGTGATTTTATTCAAAGGAAGAGGAAGAACAATCTGATCTTAAGATAAGGCGACAAGAAGATGAAGAATGGGACTGGAACCAGATAAGGAAAACAAGAGTTAGGACAGATGACATGACACAGTGGGCAAAACATCCCAAACAGCATCCACTTCTAAAGGGTGGGAAAGGGAACCCTGCATCCGTTTCTCATTGCTAACCCTGGGCGTACATGTCAGTGCTTTTGAGCACGTGTGTGTGAGCTCATGAATGGCTAAAAAACAACTTGGAGATAGAGCAAAATAAAATCAATTTTTATTTCACAAGATTGCAGGCTGCTGAGGGCAGGTCTCCTTAGGTGAAGAGGCAGGATTTTGCACACCTGCTCCTGTACGTGTCATAGCAAGAGAGACTGAAACAGCATGCTTCTTACCTGAAAGATCATAGGAGAAAACAATAAGCCTTTCAGAGTATGTAGCCTTTTGGATTTTTTATTCTTAGCACTCACTGCAATAAACATCATATATACAAGTGTTATGGATGAGTTTTTCAGTCCCTCTGATGAGGAGCATGCTCTCACAACCTTTGGGATTGTCAAAAGGATCCGCTAATAAAAGACATAGGGAGTGCCATACCTATTCTCCTCTGGCAGTGGCTCCCTATATCCAATGAGGATAGAGAGAAAAGACTACTTGGAGCATCACTTTCATAGAAATTCTCAATCCTTCTGTCTCTGATCCAAACTCTGGCTCCCAGTATATTCCATTGTGTATTTTCAGTTTCAATAAGGACAGTGCTCTCTTTCCCTCCTTTTTCTCTTCAATTTAAATTGTGAAAGTTGGGTTAGAAATTAATAAATTCTGTCAGGATTTTCGTTTGTTTGTTTCTTTTTCCAAGCACAAATCTAAGGCTGCATTTTCTTCCCTTACAATTTTTTTTTTTTTTTAGAAATAGCAATCCAGTAGTCTCAGTTAAACCAGCAGCATTTGACAAATTACAATTGTCACAAATGCAAGCCATAATCCACTAGGGAGTTCTCCTATCCTCCCTGCCATAAGTATATTTATAGCTAGAAATAAAAAATCACATGCATAGAAAATAAGATATAGATGGTAGATTGTAAACAAGTGCTTAGGAATTGAAAGTCAGTAGAAATTTTAAGATGACCCCAAACAACTTCCTATTTTTCAAAAGAACACTATGTCCACTTCCAGACTTGATCAAGGTAAGGAAAAATGAAAAATTAGGCAAGGGGTCTTACTGAACTTGTCGAAAACAGGAAAGGAATGTGTGTGAATTTCTAGGGAGTTTTGTTATTAAGAATTGATACTCCTTAGTTAAAATCAGTCAGTAGTGAAGTTATGTGCCTGGGAGGGATGTGAGTGGTGAACGGGTTGTGTGAGACTCAACTGACAGTGCCAAAACCACTGTAAAACATTGAATTTGGTGCCATCTATGTTCATGTGCTGTTTTGGTTAACAAGGACAAATGAATACACCACGTGTATCCAAGCAGGTCACTTGGACAGTGGCAAATGAAAATTTCATGGTTCTCCGTTAACAGAAGCAGACTTGGGATATGAGACAAGGATCGTTTCAGGGTCCCCAGATGAGAGAAGAGCCTTAAGGGAATAAGTAAGTCCATCTGTATTTCAGCTGCTTTTGAAGTTGGAGATAGAAGCAAGCCTAAAAGCCCTGTTCTTCTTAGCTCAGACTGCTATATTTATTTTTTGTTTTCAGTGGGTTTGACTTTTACAGTAATTATTAAAATAACTGATTCTTCCTAATTGCTTGGGTCACGACTGGTTAATAGAAAGCACGCCAGGACTCAGGCATGAACTTTATAATCTCTCCACGTATGCTCTCTCTTTACTCTTCACCCTAGGGACAAGTCATCTGTGACTCATGAGTACTATTCTCAGCAGATAGCTAATCTGTTGTATAAACAATCTGATTTTATTCCCTTGGGAAAAAAAAAAGGATAGAAATAGACATACACTCTATGAAATAACACTTGGAATCTGGATTGGTTTTCTTTCATGCCCTCTTGATGACACCTCTGAAAATCATCATTTGTTTCAGTGAAAGGTTATGCATTATATTTTTTCTTCAGGAAAGAGAATAGAAGTGTACATTTGCTGTTTGAGAATTCAGGAGAGCTACAACTTATCTGAGATCCACATTTACATCTGTTCTAGTCGGTGGGAAAGTTAGAAAGGAGCAAGAAAAAATGCATGAGTGGAATTTTTCACATAGATAAAAGCCATAATTTAGCCCTACATAGGAAAAAATAATAGCATAATTACTATATCACTGACCACAGCAACCAAAGTCTCCTGACCTGAAGTCTGTAATAAGAACCAAGACTTGTAGATCCAATTTTGCCCTAGGACCCAGAATTCACCCTCACATTGTGCCACCTGCCCATGCATGACAAACTGGGATTCAGTGGAGCTTTTTGTAGGGGAGGTATGCCATAAGATCCCTATCAAGTCACCCACAGAGCTCCACCAGTCACACGGCTATCAAAGACGTAAGTTCTACACAGTCTCTGGCAAGGTTCAAAGGTACCGGCATGTAAAAAGCCCCCTCTCAACCATTTTCAATCATCCCCACTAACAACGATGATCCTCAGTGTTTACTTTGATTGTGACACATATTTTCATCAGAAAATGGCTTTATTGTTGCTCAGTGTCAGCACCAGAGCTTCTCCAGAAAATCCCGGGCACTTGAGGTTTATTGCTGAGGTATGTGTAACACAGAGGGGAACAGATGTCTGCACTATTCTACTGAGGACCTAGGTGACACGTTCACTTTCTAGAATATCCTCCAAATAAAAGGTTATGTCTGCAAATGTACAGCTTAGGGACATATTGTGGAATCACTCTTAGGGATGAATCAATCTGCAAGTTCCATTGCTCAGTTTACAGAAACGGGTCTGCAGGCCAAGAACAAGGATGCCCAACACACACTAGGTCTACTGCAGGAGAAGATAATTCTGAGCATCTGGAGAAACTGCTGTACATTTTGAGCTACCAGGTGTGCAGCTAGGCACAGAAAAAAATCCCTTGCATGGTGAAAAGTTTTGGTTCATAGTGAGAGATGCAGGTTGATAGGAGCTAGTAATAGGTCACTGAAATCCAAACCTCTGTAGGTACTTTCCAAAAATCTGTCTACAAATATACACTGCTGTAGACAAAAAAGAAAAAAAGGTCACGAGACATTGGATTTTCTGTATGTGAAAGTTCAAGAGGAGCCAAGGAGAAAGACAGAATGTTTTCTGTCTAATAAAAAGGACATACTCTAATCAACATGGGGCTTCTAATCTAAGAGGAAACATGAAATCTCATTTAGATTTCAATTATGCTGATGCAGTGTGGCCTTGAGAAAACCTGACATCTGAAAAATGCCCTTCTCTATTGGAATGAAACAAATCACTCAGGACCTCATTTATGCAAGGAGATTATTGTGGTCATCCTGAGAAGAAATACATCTATGTTGACCCATCTTATAAATAACTGCTACAGCAGTCAGAATTTCCAAAAAGCAAAACAAAGCAAAGCTACAGCCCTTAGGAAGGATCTTTTCTTTTGAAAGAAAGAGTTCACTTTCCTTTATTACTCTTCTTCATGCATCATATAACTTTTTGATGCATGGGGGACAAAATTTATCATGTCATGATTCTTTCACCTGGCTCTTGCAGGTGAAACAGGATAGTCTCTGTGGTTCCAGCACTTTCCTCTTCTAGAGCAGGGTCTTTTAAAGCTCCATTTGATGATTCAGCACCAGGATGTTTTTTTAAAAAAGTTTGTATTCAACTATTATTTAGCCAAAACTCAGAGTTCAGAGGAACATTTAACTGGTCCAGTAATTCTCTTCAGACTCTTCATCAGCTGTTTCTCTCTTTTGAGAGCACTCATATTTTGCTAAAGCTTTTTATGAGTTACGGCATTTCTTCAGGAAGCCCAATTTGCAATTAGTTTAAAGGATACTTCCTTTTAAGGTACTGAGGTTACTTCTGCAACGTCTACTGCTAAATCATGTCTGAAATGTCTGCTGCTAAATCTAGGCTCTGTGCCCTCACATATCAGAAAACCAACCATATCCTGGGCTGCATCAAAAGCAGCACAGCCAGCAGGGAGAGGGAGGTGATCCTGCCCCTCTACTCTGCGCTGATGGGACCTCACCTGGAGTACTGCATCCTGACGTGGAGTCCTCAGTACATAAGTGATATAGATCTGTTGGAGCATATCCAGAGGAGCTCCACAAAAATGATCCAAGGGATGAGACACCTCGTTTGTCCTCTAAGAGGACAGGCTGAGAGAGCTGGGACTGTTCAGCCTGTAAAAATAAGGATCCAGGGAGACCTGGAGCGGCCTTTCAGTATCTGAAGAGAGGGTGCTGTAATTAGGAAGGAGACAGACTCTGTAGCGGGGTATGTTGTGATAGGACAAGGGAAAATAGTTTTAAACTAAAAGAGGGGAGATTTAGATTGGATATATGGGAAATATTTTTCACAGAGAGGTGGTGAGGCACTGAAACAGGTTGCCCAGAGAGGTGTTGAATGCCCCATCCTTCGAGACATCCACTGCCAGGCTAAGGAGCCCCTGAGCACCTGATCTAGCTGTAGGTGAGCCTGTTCATTGCAGGGGAGTTGGACTAGATGGACCGACCTTAGGGTCCCTTCCAACTCAAACAATCCCATGATTGTATGGTTCTGTGATCACGAGAAGCAGAACGCAGCACAGCTTTCTTCAGTTGTGCATTAAGAGGTCATTTTCTTCTTCACTTTAGCTGCTCATGTCCTCTTTCAAAGTCTTTTAAAAAGTCTGCTGCTACATCCTCTCACTTTGCAATTGTTTTGCTGTTTGTTTTGTTTTGTACTAAATACGTACTTTAGCCCAGTTCGGAGACGAAAGCTCTGTGCTTAATTGCAAAGCATCTGTCATGGAGCATTTTAGTCCTACTCTGCGAACCCATAATACACTGTGGTAGCAACCCCTATCAAAAGCAGAATGCTCCACTATTCAAAAGCAGAATGCAGTCATAAATGTTACAAAAGCATGATTTGTCTTATCTCTGAGAAACAATTCTCTATCAGTATAAGCAATAGAAAAATGTTCCACGAAACTGGAATTTACTAATAAATTCCTTATGCAGAGGTTGCCAACAACTGCAGGGTGATTATGAATTCAATTGTTTAGCATTACTAAATACTCCTTTTGGTTTGCTTTGTTTAAATTAAGTTGGTCTTGCTAGACACTGAGAATTAGAGAAAACTGCAATTCCTACCTCTATTTATTTTCCAGAGTTTTAGGAGCAATGGTTGGGTGCGTTAGGGATGATCTCTTGTTGTACTAACTAGAGGGAGCAGCCAGTTCCATCCTTCCTTTACACTGAAGTAGTCTGCACACCTGACTTTGAATGACCACCCCTCCCAGTCTGCAATTTCAGTCATACCTTGGAGCATTCCCATGCAGTGGGCTGTGAGGGCAGCTGTTAGATCTGTTGATACAAACTTCAGTGTAGACAGGGCTTGCTGAGATCTTGCCTTGGCAAGTCTCTCACAGTCTGTGCAACAATCAAGTGACAAGAGAGCCTTGGCAATGGTGAAACAGCCTATTCAAATTTTTGCAAAGCCAGATAATAGTCTTTGGCAGGCTTTCAAGACACACAGTGTATTACCATCAGTAAATTCACATACTGAAACCTCACAATTTGGAGAAAATGAGTTTGTAAAGTGTTGCTCAAAGCTCCTCTCAGTATTCGTGTTAATAAAGGTGGTACTTTGGTCTAACTTACCTTACAATGTACTCAAAGAATTTGAGAACATTTTATGAATGTTGAACTTCCTCTGTGGATCTACCCTCTTCTTGGAGCCACCTGAAGGTACTTTCCTCCTGGTAGGTAGTCCTAACGTTCTCTTTTTCTTTGGAAACCAAAAAAACCTATCTTCAAGATTCATGTATCTGGTATTGATTATTTTTTTCCCCTGAAAAATGTACATTTATAATTCCTCTTAAAATGCCATTTGTTGTAGATTTTAAATAATGTGAGTTTCTCTTCACTGTAAACTGTGTGAATCCAAGTTCCCAGGCTGTTTTTCTCATGGGCTGCTACACGTCTCCTCTTGCCTTATTTTTCCATGCTGTGGTGAAATGGGAAAATAGGTTTCTATTCAAACTGCCAATAATGTGGAAAAAAGCAGCATAAGCATAGTTTTGGTCAGAAAATTCCAATATCACTGGAAGGAGAGCAAGTTTCTAAGTGTCTAAAATGGTATGCTCTAGTTTTGTTTACAAAATATATGGCTGTGTAAAATCATAATAACAATTTCTTCACTATGTTTAAGTTTTTAATACAAAGCCAGCACTAACCAAAGAAGCATTGCAAAGATGAAAAAAATATATATATCACTTTTGTGTTTTTCATTTTTCTAGGAGACATCGAATTTCTTACCTGCCTTTTCCACTTAGAATCACAGAATCATAGAAAGGTTTGGGTTGGAAGGGATCTTTAAGACCATCTAGTTCCAATCCCACTGCTGTAGGCAGGGATGCCTCTGTCTAGACCAGGTTGCTCAAAGCCCATCTAGCCTGGTCTTGAGTGCTTCCAGAGAAGGGGCATCCACAGCCTCTCTGGATAACCTGTCCCAGTGATTCACTACCCTCACTGTAAGGAATTTCTCCCCAGTATGTAGTCTAAATCTGTTCCAGTTTAAAGCCCCTCATCCTGCTACTGTCTGCCCTTAGTTCCTTTCCAGCTTTCCTGTAGGCCCCCTTTAAAGTACTGGAAAGCCACTATAAGGTTTCCTCAGAGCCCCAGCTCTCTCAGCCTGTACCTCCAGGGGAGGTACTCCAGCCCTCTGATCATCCTTGTGGCCTCCATGGGCCTGCTCCAACAGCTCCATGTCCTTCTTGTACTGGGGGCTCAAGAACTGGATAAGGTTCTCTGGGTGAGGTCTCCTGAGAGCAGAATAGAAGGGCAGAATCACCTCCCTCAACCCACTGGTCACACTGCTCTTGATGCAACCTGGGATATGGGATATGGTTGGCCTTCTGGGCTGCAGGAGCCAGCTCATGTTGAGTCTTTCATCCACCAGCACCCCCAAATCCTTCTCCTCAGGGCTACTCTTCAGCCATTCTCTGCCCAGCCTTTATCTGTGCTTGGGATTGCCCAGACCCAATTTAGAGTCGGCCAATAAGAACAGCCAATAGTATCTAAAATTCTATGTTATTTTACTCCAGAACTCCATCCCTAACTGTCTTAATAAAAAACGAAGTCATTCAATTCCTAATTTTACCACTTTTAAGTGTTTTTATTTTAATTTTTAATTTTTATTTTAGGCTTATTCATGAATTTGGGACATAAAAAGAGGGTGGCGGTTCACAGAATGAAATGTAACACTATTTACAGCAGTTTCCCTCATATTTGTAATTTTTGACCACTGAAGTGTTTTTTCAATTGGATCGTTCAACCTACACATCAGCAGCCTGAGTTGCATGCATGTAAACATACCTGAGGATTAATAATACAATGTACAAATTGGACAATTCTTCATCAGTTCAAGTTTGTCCATCTCACTCTCTAACAGAGATAGTGCTTAAATTTGTAACAAGAGCATGACTGTGTCCTGCCTGGATAAGTACAAAAATAACGTTTTTCTCCAAGTAACATTTTCATATCTAGAACTCTGTGGAGAATTGGAAGTGTTTGGATACATGAAAATGAGATGCTCAAGCCTATCTGAGTAGTAACCTATAAGCACTGGTACAACAAATTTACAGTATCTTCTTTAAGATAGATCATCTCAATTTCTTATGCAGTCACTATTATCATTCCTCAGCTTTTAGAAGAAACAGGACAGAGGCAGAAAGGATGATACACATTGTCCTACGGCACCCTCAGTAATCACCTGGGCTGAGTACCCACAGCTGTGGGTGAGGTGTAGAAATGTTCACACATTGAGGACAGCATTTGGTTACTCTGGCTCTCGGTTTTCATATTTTGCAAAAACCACAGCAAGGTATCTCTGCACCTTCTGACACAGAGTATGTACAGTCTTTATCATGGCTCTGTTTCTTCACAGTGTTCACAGTTCAAGCAGTGGAGGCTTTCATAGCTGGCTGCTCCCTTTCTGAATCCCTTGGCCATTGCAGTACTGGGGGGTGGATTTTCTGGAGAGATGTCCAGCAGAACTGCCAGACATTTTGCAGCAGCAGAATTAAAAGTCTAGCAGTTTTCTTTCTCTGATGCGTTTCCATGCCCGTGTGTGTGAATGTAGGCTGTGGGAGTGTACATGTATGTACACAAAACATATGAACATAGTGGAGCTCTAAGGGCTCCAATGTTGATAGAATTGCATGATTATCTTACTTATTGTAAGTAGCTTGTAAATAACACAAGATAAAGAATGAAGTACCATAAACTTCCCAGCCTGAAAGATAACCTTTGCAACCCCTCACATTATTCATCATCCACTCCTCATCATAGTTGTGAATGTAAAAAAAAACTGAACAAAATGTATCAGCATTTACATCTTCACTGAAAAACAGGTAAGGTCTTGTTTTCTCTTCTCGTGAAGCCTCAGAAGTTTCATGCACTTTAACTCTTACTGAAGGCTTAGATCTTGCCTTACTTTCCTCCTCTTTCTTTAGGTCTTTTTGTTAATAAACTGATGAAATGTTATCCGTATCAGCCTAACTTACTGCCATTTTTCAAGTAGAATCAAAATGCATAATAGTTAAAAAACATAATTGCAAAGAAGTGTTCCTTGCAAAGTCTGTTACAGGGAGATTTATCTGTCTTAGATGATCTACAAAAGATTACTGGCTTTCATCACTACATAGGCATTTCTGTAAGCAAGACACAGACCTTAGTTATTAAAATACATATGGCTGAAACAGAAAAATGTGGGCATGCTCTCTTAGAGCTTTAAAACAATTGTTATCTACTTTATGTCTATAACTGATACTTAGCTCAGGAAGCCATAGGCTTCTTAGATTAAAAAAACTACTTAAATTATGATGCTTGCATGTACTGCAACATTTTATTGCAATTAAATTAAACAGATCAGTTAATGCAACACAAAAAGGAATCATTTTGCAACATGATAATGTCCCTCTTCCAGATGAACTTTTTCTCATTTTTGTTTTCAAACCATATAAGAGCAAGCATGAAGACATAGATTTTGGAAATGAACCTCATAATTTGTTCAGCTGATGTGAGACCAGGTTTTCACTGTCACATCTTCCTTTCTGAAGAAAGGAAAATCGAGGTGTTTAAAGTCATAAGTGTGCTGAACATCTGGTGAAGGAAAACAGACATTGACATCAGTAACATTCTTGATATCAAACTGTTAGTGGTGAAGTAGAGGCTTTGGTAGTTCTGCAGCTGCTGGGGGTGGATTTGTGCTTTGGGGCCATGCCACAAAGCTTGTCTGTGCATCCAAATGTGTCATGCATTGCCTGTGCCTGTGGCATCTGGTTTTGCATTTCCAGTCAGCAGAAGAGGCACTAGGAAAAATCCCTGCTTGGCTTCCATTGCAGACAGGAGACATTTCTCCACAAGCTCTGGAAGAGTTTTCAAGGCTTTGTAAGACAAAGACAAATGACAAAGTAGATTGGGGATTGATAAGATCTCTTAGCATCACCGCAAGCATTAATGTGAGTCCCCAGTGTGTCATAAATTTAAGGCTATCTGCTTTCGCTGTCTTACTCCCAAACACAGAACTTAACATTTCTTTCAGAGTTCTACAAACAGTTCAGTCCTGTTCTGCGCTGAAATTCTTTCATATTATTTACACCACTTTACTGTTTGAAAATCCTTCTTTAACTCTTCCTGCAGCCAACATCCACTCTCAACTTCTGTTGGAGCAGCATCCATATTTCTGTATTTGCTGCATATACTTTCCCAGTTTACAAAATGTGGGAATATTCTACCTATATTCTTCATGTGTGTAAGAGTCTTCATCGAAAGTGCATTGTCAGAGCTAACCTGTGAATCATATAGACTATTTCTGCCAGAATTTATATGCAGAATGACTTGATGCTCAAATTTCTATTGTTCTTACAGAAAACTTTTGTGTAGCTGTCCCAGTTACAGAAATATGAATCACCATCCAGATGTCTGCAAGTGATGATGTATTATGCGGACACTTTTTATTATGTTACAGACTGCATAAATTTCTCATCAACTTTCAATTTTTATTTTGATTTTTATAAACAGCTCTTGAATTTAGGAATATGTTGCAACATATCTATCTCATGAAGCCTTTCATTTTTCACACTGTACTGAGGGGTTATCAGTCTTCTGGGTTATACTCATTAAAAATCATGAGGCTTTTCCAGATTCTTACATTTGGCAATGAAATACAGCACACTATATGTTCAAGAGCCAAGCGCAAATGTATTGTGTAACTGACAGCTGTAGGAATAACAAAGGACCTTTCCCAACATACATCAGTGCATGAGGTGAGGAACAGGATGGTTTATGTTACATGATCCTGGGGCAGGGCATCTGCCCTACAGTTGTTACAGTCTCTTGAAAGCTGTCTTGTAGGCAACGATTAACAGCATTGACTGAAGGTCTGCAAGGCAAAAGTGCAAGTCAGACCTTTCTAATTGCATAGGCAAGAATTGTCCTAAGGACAATTAGCATAAATTAGCATTGATTAAGATTTAATCTGTAGAGAATTACATTAGCTCAAGAAGAACAAACTGGGCCTCTTTCCTCTGTCTGTTAAGCTGTGTCAAACCACTGTCAAAGAGCCTATAGCAAAGATCCTTCGGATCTGAAGAGATCTTGTATGAGAAATGCCAATAAGTCATGTACTTACAACTTGTTCTAGGCCTCCATGTAGGTGTCCATACCTTACAATATACTTCATCAGTCTAAGTGTACTCAGTGCTCATCAGCATGCTTTCTGCTCTGCAGAGGGTTTTTTGCACTGATAAGTGTAACTTTCCTTTAGCAAAAAATGAAGAGGTCGTGTGGCTCCAGGACTCATCGCCACTGCTTTCCCCCTTTGACCTGAGGCCTAAGCATCATTAGGTAAAGATCTGTCACTGGCAGGATGCTCTTCAAACCACAGGAGGATTTGGATAACTTGCCTGTCCTCCTCATGGCATCCATATTATTAAGAACAAACAGGTTTTGCTTTCATCCACAGTCACGGTTATCCCCACATAGCCCAAACTTGAGATGACAGTACTCAGAAACCTATCCTGCCACCAGAAGGGCTCTAGGAGCTTGTAGCCGTCTGTTCTCCCTCAGGTCTGTGGTAGTCACAGGTGGGAGCCAACATCACACACTGTGGGGTGGTAGTGGTGCCGGGGGACACTCGTGGGTCCTTCATTGTGCACAGGTCTTTGACCTGCGGTGCTGACCCTGCTGCAGCACCTGGTAGCCAGCTGAGGTGGTTGGACCAAACCTGTTCGGAAGCAAGCAGTCTGAGCATGGTCTGAATGCTCCTTGAACTCTGTCAGCTCGGATGCAACCACCGCTGTGGTGAGCCTGTTGCAAGACCGACCACCCGCGGGTGAAGAGATAACACAGTGTAATGAAGTAATGGACGCGAGCAGCTCTGAGAGAGCCACGCTTTGAGCTGTGCCTGTATTTAGCCATTCCGAAGAGGAAGACTCGTCTCACAGTTTCATAAGCCGAGGCAGGCGGGGCTGCCCCCAGCAGCGACCCGGCTCACGTGGCGCTGGCTCCACGCCGCGGCCTGAGGGAGCACTGCAAGGCTCCACAAACCGGATGGTACGTCTTTCTGTATAAACCGCAGCAGAACATGTTTGGCTTGAGATAAGATGAAAGAAAAATAGGAGAGGTCTGCTCAGTGGTGGACCAATGGCACCCGGGACTGGCAGGTGACAGGCAGCTCAGCAGCAGTGGCAGAGGACAGTGAGAGCAGCAGGATGTGCTCACCCACTGCCATACTCATGCCTGCAACGGACCGTGGCTTTGGCTGTCCATACAGTAACAGTTAACCCCCCGTAGTCTTTATATATCTCACATGTAAATATTGCCTGGATGTCACTCAGCACACTGCAACCAAACGAGAAATCTGTCAAGGTAGAGTTGGTTGTTAATTTCCTTTCTGTTCCAGTCTAAGACTCGTCATCCTTAGATTTCTGATATTGGCATTATCTCAACAGGAATATTAGTAGGCTCCTAAATGTCATATTTTGATCCTCTTTCAAGATTGAAGTCTTTTCTTGTTTCACTAGATTTATTAAAATTTATTAAAGCGAGTTACTCTTTACTGAATCTCACAACAGTTTTAGGAATATCATTCTAATGTAATTAAACACCAGCTGGCTGCTTGTAGTTAAGAAAATGGCAACTGTCTTTTCCAGATCACATATTGCAACTAATGATGATTCATAGTGTTTAAAAAAAAAAACAACAACATATTTTTTCAGTGGCTGATCTCACCAATTGCTGCAGGAGCCTCTCTGTGAAATTGCAGTTATGCCAAACACTTACTATTCATCTGCTCAATACTGCTTTCTGGTGGAGCATATATTTTAATGATTGATATATGTTCTACATGGCCAAGATACTTCAGTTCCCGTAGTTCACATTTACTCTTCGTATTATCCAAATATTGATTTAAATAATGCACTCTAAGTAGAACAGTGCTCCCCAGTTGGTAATGTCTGATTTGCCAGTTAATCTGGTATCTCTATCTACCTTTTACAAGTGAAGAGATGGAAATACTACGGTAATAAGATATCTCGATGTATGTTGGTAAATGTATCAGCACTGTCAAATAACTACTTCTTTATCAATTTATGAAACATGGAATGTATCTGTACTTCTTTGAAAATGAAAGCCAACTCTGATGAAAATAAGTGGGTTTAGAAGGAATGTTAAACAAAAATAAAAAAAATGTGCCATCCTCCCAAGTGTTCCATTGCTTGCTCCTGTTGTAGAATCATGAAAGCAGACATGCATAGGACCCATCCATTTCAGTACTCAGTTCTGGGCAATAGCAGTTTTAGATGACTAGGATAAACCAGAAGAGCAGACAGACATGTAATGGTGCCCTCCAGTGCTATCCTGGATCCTCATGACATAATGAGCTAAACCTCTCAGCTGATAATTTTTCCTTCAGAGCCCTTGAAACAGTATTTAAATATTAAATCTCATTGCAGTAGTATTGATGGAAAGTTGATCCACCAAAATCCCATTCCCGACATCATCTGTCAGTTACGGTGAAGCACAGGGAAAGCATGGGCTGATTGATCTTCGTGTTCTTGTTTTACTTCCAAACTGTTCAAACAGTTGTTACTGATGAAGCAAAGTGCTAAAGACATTTTGAAGTGGGCTACCACGAAGAATTATATGCAAAGTATGATTAGCAGAAAGAAATTGTGGTATTTAACTTAAAAATTACAATTTTCCTGTCTTCAGACTATTCAATGGATTTCCTCTTTGCAATTAAATACTGTGAGTTTTTTCATTTGACTTAGTAGTAATCTTTTATTTCTATCAATGTGTAAAATATTTATACAAGGATAAATCAAATTTTAGGTGATATTTCTCAGTTAATCTACAAACTGCTGTATTTGTCTGTGACTCACACAGAGGTAATGCTCACAATTGATGTGGGAGATGGTGCACCTAAATCCACAAGAGTGGTCCCAAAAAGAAACTGTCAGAAACAACAGATTTTTACCACTCACTTCTGTTCCTTTTTATTCATAAAATGGTAATAGTCAGGTAAATGTTGTTGACATACTGTAAGTTTGGCAAGATCCTGGCTTAGTAACCACCTCATTAGTAAAATAACGGGTGGGTGCCTGAACCTGCCAGCAGGGAAAAAGAGCTTTTAGACTCTCCCAACCATTTCCTGTTAACTCCTTAAATTGTGGCATAAATTTAATTAGTGTTTTTATTTGTAAAAATGTCCCTTTCTTCCCTATATGGACAATCTTCATGTAAAAAAAAAAAAAAAAAAAAATGTTGCTACCTGAAATAGAGAAAAAGGAATCTCAGATTATGGTCTGGAATAACTGCGTCAGTCAGCAGGAATCAGCTCCTTCTACTCTTCCCTCTTGAGATTGCCCTTAAAAGCTGCTTATAGCCCTAACCACTTAAGTAGAAGAAAGATATAAGTATCCTGAAAGTAATGGAAAGAGCAACAGGGATTAAGGGGCTTCAGGGATTCATTTACAAAGAACTGCTTTTGAAGCGCTGCACTTCATAGACAGCTGATTTCGTCCCGGGTAGAAGTGCTTTACAAAGCCACCATCTCTGCAGTCAGCCAGGAAAACCCCTTCTCTCACCACTTCCTGTAACCTGCAGGTGATCCTGTCATTAGGTTTTCATCAGGTTGTTGTTTTTTTTTTTTTAAGTTATCTCTGTCTCTGTAGCATATAATATTTGTAGGGCATAAACATCAAGGTGAGTGACAAATTGCTGGAGCTACATAGAGAGCAGTGTGCATAAACTGTGCCTGGCTGTATCGGGAGCAGCCTGGAGCAGAGATTTCTGGATTGTGATAGAGCCTCCCAAAGGAAGCAATGTAAATTTAAAGTATTTTAAACTGGACCAGACGGTGCTTGAAGGAAGGTGCTCCAGATGTTTACATTTATGTAGTATCTTCCACAGCTGGGCCTCAGAGTGCTGGACTGAGCGATGACTACAAACCAAAGTTATCAGCACTTACCCTTCAGAGAAACAAGTATTTCTTTAGTCTCACATTAAGTGACAAGTTATCAACTGACCAGTGAAATTCATAATTTAATTCAGAGTGCAGAGCTGCCATGTGCTTTGTCTCCATTTGACCTGGGTTAACAACAAGGGCACTGCATCTGTGGACCTTGGCTGGAGGTGGCTCTGCTGCCCCAGCTCAACATATTGAATTTAAGTGAAGGAGGCTGTAACTCAGTATGTCACCAGGTGAAAGAACAACAGGGCTAATGGTACACATCTGGTAGGTGAGTTGTTGTAGTTTGAAAGAAGATGCATCTTAGACATAGGGCTAAGAAGAGTTGTTGGTGAGTAAACATTAAAGCTATATGCAACAAGCCCCGAAGAAGCTCTTATTAGGAATATATCTCTTTTCCCAATAAATTAATTCAGTACTGGTTGGTTTTCTAGGCTGCAAAAAAAAAGGACATTTTTGAAATTGACCTAAGGTAATAAGCATAAAAAATATGTGAATCATGACAAAAAAAGGAAACATTTTCTTCTCATTGATGTAGATGATGAACATGGCTGAGCAACAAGGAAAAAGGGCAGCCTGACCTGAAATTATATTTTGACTGGTGTGATGAATCTAATGTTTGACTTTGAGTGATATCATTACAGGTATGTTTTTGCTGCACCCTAAAAACAACTTTGCTGGCTGCAAAAAGTTCTAAGGACACACTCAGTTGCAGAGGTCTGTATTACAGGTTTCTCTAAGCTCTCTATAGGGCCATCACCGTATGCTCGCAAGGAAGTTACAGTTCAGTGAACAGCCTTGAGGGCCCTTGTTAATAAGCAGGTATGAGTTTACATGTGGGATTTGGCCTGGGTAAGCACAACCCTGTGAAACCACTAGCCTGTGAAATCCTGATACTCAGAGGTGGGCAAAATAAAAAACCTGTGATTTTTGTTCCCTTTCTCTCCATGAGGATGATACAGGAACTCTGAAACTACAAGGTCATAAGTATATTGCCAACTCTGGAAAAAAATTGGCTTAAAATAGCTGCTAATTTGGATCTACGGTGAATGATATTCTGGTAGAAGAAAGAAATTTTAAATCCTTATGCTAAACTATTTTTTATCGTAGTTTCCTATTCAAAATCATTATTATACTGATATAATGTGGCTGCTATGTTACATAGACAAAATGGAAAAAAAGGAAATAAACCATTGCTGTTAATGGTTTGAAGGGCTTTTTCATAAAAACACGTCTATAGTTGAGTGTAACTTATAAATGGTTTGCTCATTCTGACCACACGGTTAAACATCCAAGAGAAACAAAATGTTTTTCTTCAAAAAATGATGGCACATATGAGGAAACATCTAACTATGGTGCAAAAATTGTTATCCTTTTTTTAGCAGGATTTATCCATCTATTTTGCAATCTTCTCTGCCAGCTTCCTTTGCAAAAGCTAGCATCTCATCTTCCATCCCCCATAAACACAAATGGTAACTGGATGTTCTTTGGGCTGAGGGACATCAGAAGGCACAGTTCCCATGGTGGCTCTTTTGAAGAAGAGGTGGAAGGGTTGACCTGCCAATTATGGGGAAAATGCAGCTTGCACTCAAAATGTGAGCAGCTAACTAGATCCTATAACAATAGCATGCCTTGTTTTTAATGTATTTTCATCTAAAACGTCTGCTTTCCCCCATTAGCCTCCTCCTTTGCATGAAGCTGGGGCATGCAGGTACTGACAGCACAGCACAGAGCTGCCTGGGATTTGGGTTTGCATATTTGGTCACCAGAGGTCAGAGTAAGCCAGAGGCAAACGCTGCTCACAATGCACAACTCACCTCTTCCCAACCCAATTTCCCCTATGAATATACTGTGAAATCAACCAGGTGCTGTGCTTGTATGGTAAACAAATACGTCTACAGTTTAAAATTGTTGAGGGAGGCTGCTTCTTTCCCATTACCAGCGTATGCAAAACTGATTAAAACCCCCTAAGCCGGGCACCCAGCTTCTTGTCTTTCTCTTGTCATGCTAATTACAGAAAATGAAAAAACGACTGGTAATTCACTCATATCTCCAAAAATAAATGCTATTCTACTCAGATGAAAGAATAAGCGATTCTTGCACCAGAAGGAAGAGGCATGCTTTCTAAGCTAGAGTGTCTTGATTAAATCATTAAATAAATTAATTAAAACAGCAGATCCTGAATGTGTTTTTTCATTTTAGTGGCATGGTTACACAAAAGGTGGAAGTTTTTAATTTAGCCGTTAGAGGTCAGTAAATCCCAGGTTATTTATTGGTTTATTGCATTGAGGGAAAAAAAAAAAAAATGGAAACAAGTGAAAGACAAAAATAGTTCCAGAATTTCTGAAGATTTTGGGTCAAATGCTGAGTGAAATGGCCAGTCCAGGAATAGATTTGTAGAGTAAATTGTAGTGTTAGGCTGGAAATGAGCATAAGATGGACTGTTCAATGGATTAGGGATAGGCTGGCTGGATGCAGCCAAAGGGCTGTAATCAGTGGTTCTGTGTCAGGGTGGAGGCTGGTTACAAGCAGTGTCCCTCAGGGGTCGATCTTGGGATCAGTGCTCTTCAACATCTTTATCAATGACACAGACGATGGCATCGAGTGCACCCTCAGCAAGTTTGCAGATGACACCAAACTGAGCAGTGCAGTTGATACATTGGAAGGAGGGGAAGCCATCCAGAGGGACATGGACAGACTGAAGAAATGGGCCCATGAAAACATAATGAAGTTCAGTAAGGCCAAGTGCAGGGTGCTGCACTTGGGTCAAGGCAATCCCAAATATTTATACAAACTGGGGGAAGATCTCCTTGAGAGCAGCCCTGTGGAGAAGGTCCTGGTAGATGAGAAGCTGGACATGTGCCAGCAGTATGTGCTTGCAACCTGGAAAGCCAACTGTGTTCTGGGCTGCATTAAAAAAGGGGTGGCCAGCAGGGAGAAGGAGGTGATTGTCCCCCTCTACTCAGCTCTTGTGAGGCCCCATCTGCAGCACTGCATCCAGGCCTGGGGCCCCCAGTGCAGGAAGGATGTGGATGGAGCTCTTGGAGTGGATCCAAAGGAGGGCCACTAAGATGATCAGAAGATGATCATGAAGAAAGGCAGAGGGAATTGGGCTTGCTTTGGTTGGAGAAGAGAAGGCTCCAGAGAGACCTCATTGTGGCCTTTCAGTACTTGAAGGGAGCGTATGAACAGGAGGGGGAACGGCTGTTTATGAGGGTGGATAGTGATAGGACAAGGGGGAATAGTTTTAAACTGAGACAGGGGAGGTTTAGGTTAGATATTAGGAGGAAGTTTTTCACTCAGAGGGTGGTGATGCACTGGAACAGGTTGCCCAAGGAGGTTGTGGATGTCCCATCCCTGGAGGCATTCAAGGCCAGGCTGGATGTGGCTCTGGGCAGCCTGGTCTGGTGGTTGGTGAATATGAACATAGCAGGGGGGTTGAAACTTGATAATCATTGTGGTCCTTTTCAACCCAGGCCATTCTATGACTCTATGGTAGCTGAAAATAAGTACACATCCTTCAGAATTTATCGGTGCTCTCTTTGTAAGCCTATTTTCAATCACAATTGGACAGATGACTGCCTAACACAAGCGGCTGAAGCAATCCATGGAGTGGAGACTGGAGCTGGAGGATGCTTTTCTGATATCTGTGTGTATACCTACTACACTCTCCTGCAGAGACTGAGGCATGTTCCTGTACATGGATACCTTTTTGGTCTGAGCATTTTGCTACCCCACTCTTTAGCAGCCATATTACAGCAAGCAGGGTGGATGAAAATGCTGACTACAGCCACTAACAGGAAGTTATCTGAGTCTGTATAAGGTAACTGCACATGATTTAGTGATGTTTGATCCCAATTGATGCACCTTAAATGTAGAATCTATTGACCAGCTGAAAATAAACTTACTTTGTGGCCTCTGCAAGAGAAACTCTTGGATTTCTTTCTCTCCCAAACCTTCTTCCTCCAATATTTTTCTAATTTTCTGTTAGCCTACCTGAAGTTAACTTGATATATGCCTTGAGTCTAGAGGCTCCACATCCTGCACCATGCAGCAGCATCCCTTGCTGCATCCCTTGCTGCCATATGTCTTGCTGTGTCTCTTGCTGTGTTACCTAGTTTGTACCTTAACCTAGAAGCCTACCTTGTGTTTGAAAGAGAAGAAATGCAGGCACCAGCCTGATAAAGTCTGTCCTGTAGTGTACACTCACTTTCTTTACAGGAATGCATCAGGAAAAGAGGCAGATTCAGGTCCGTTAATCAGTTACAAGATGACTATTGAGCTGATAATGTGATGTCAAGATATGAGACTTCCTCTGAAAGTCCTGCAGTCCTGTGTCAAACAATCAAGGAAGCTACCCAAAAGACAAAGGAAATGGATACAGACTCGGCCACAGTGGTGATCAATAGAAAAGCGAAGAATCTCAAACAGCACAGCTTATCTGTCCTAGGAAAATAAGGGCCAGAAACAGTGTTGACAGCTGACTATAAATACACTGAGGAGCGAACACACAGGAGGGAGACAAACTATTCAGGGTGAAGGATATTCTTGGCACAAAAGCAGATGGGTATAAATTGCTTGTAAATATTTAGGCCAAAACTCAGAAAAGGGTATCCAGGCCTCCCAAATGACTCCATTTCTCATAGGCAACAAATGATTTGTTTTAATGTAGAGCTTTTGTTTGTCAAGGAAATGATAAGACATGATCTGAATTCTGTAATTCTGTGATTGCCCATGACAGCTGGGTACTGCAATGGCAATCCAGCAGGCCTGTAGGATCATTTGTTGCCAGACCCCCTTTAGAAGTACTTTGAAAATAGGTCTTCAGAGGATGGCTCAGTGGAGTCCAGTTTTACTGTGCTTGCACAGCATTTCATGGGAATCCCTCATAGTGATGAAAGTAAGGCTTTCAGACAGTTTCCAATGGGTGAGTGATTGCCAAAGCCTACATACTAGACAAAATGAGGTGGGTAGCTTGCAGATCATGTGGTCATTCTTTATATCAACAAAAAAATATACCTCGGGTGGGTGAAGAACCCCTTTATTTAAGATTCTCAGGTATTGAAAAACGCAGTCCTGGGACAAACAGGGGAAAAAGGAGCTGTCTTCTCTAAACTGCAGAAGCTTATTTTTACTGAGCCTGCACTCAGCACAATAGGGAAAGACACTGAGGATATGTTCAAGCACGTATGCAGAAGCTTCTTCTTTTATTCTGAAGAAAGAAATTGAAGCAGTAAAATAAAAGGAACTGAATCCTGTGGTTGGGGATTTGAACTCAGGCTGGTGAGTCAGTCTTGTGGCATCCAGAAATAGTTTTTTGCTTAAAAAAAAAAAAGTGTCAGCAAGGATTCCTTCCTTCTGGGGAGAGTTTGGGGTACCTCACCATGCTGTCAGCTGTGGCATCAGTGCAACAAGGACAAACTTTGCCATCACCCTCAAAGAAGCCAAAGGAACATTAGGGACTTTCACACTCCTGCAATGGGATATGACACAAGAAACAGAAAATGGGGTTGCTGATCCTGCATACACCCCTATCCTTCAAGGATGGCACGTGAACAGATTTTGTTCTTCAAAAGTAGAAGATGAATATCGTGTTCTTCACAGAAACAGACTGATTCATGCAAGTCAGTAACGTTGATTTCAGTAGGTTTTAATGTAAATAATACATCATTCTGCGTTAATAGAGAAGAATGTTGCAAGACTGTTAAAATAATAAGCAGCTTAGTGCATGCGGTGTTTTAGTAATTCTCCTCCTTAACTATCATGGCTTATATCATTATCCTAATTCAATGACAAATGATTTGATCTTTCATTTTCTCTAATCAAGATCTCTAGAACTAAATCATTTTCCTTTATAGGAAATATAAAGTCACTTGAATAATACAGACTGAGAACTCAAATCAGATATTACTTTTGAGTTAAGTGCCATTGGGGACAAACTGTGAAATAAAAAAGGAAAGAAGGAAAGAATAGAGGCTAGAATGAGAAAGACAGGAAAGGGACAACAGGCAGAAGCAACAGCTTCTGTTTCAGTTCAGAGCATTGCACATCACATTAAAAGCCTAAAAAGTCAACATATAATCAGTTCTGTTTTCACCACTTCGACTAGAAACTTCATCAACTAAGCATAGGAAGTTGCTCAGCAGCTAACAAGGAAGATTGTATGAGATAACAACACAAACAGCCTCAGGAAAAACCCCATGATATAAAATGATGACTACAGCTAAAAGCTGCTATTTAAGCTTTTTCTTTTAATTGATGTAAGAGCTGTCATGTGCTCTTCATGCTGCACTAACCACTGTGAAGGTCATAACTGAAACAACGCATATTGATTTGAGCCTATATAACAGAGTATAAATGCAGAATAATGAACTGGTCCCTGCACCATGCTCTTGCACACTGAGGCTGTAGGTACAGCACAGTGCAAACCACTTCTGACATTTCTATGTAGACTGCCTTGCCTATGAACTGAGGCACACTGGCAGCCCTGCAGGAGTAGATTCACTGCAGAGAACTTGTGTCCAGTTTTCACTGAAGAACTGTCAGTTTTCCTGACAGAGCATAAGAAGTTCCATCATTCTGTGCAAAGTGATACGCACAGATCCTAGCAGAAAGACCTGAAAACCGCTATTCATCCCAACCTTCCTATGGATTTAAAAACTACTATGTGCTTGAGTAAGATCCGCTTGTCTGAGAAAGGAGCCACATAGTCATGCCTATGGGTTCTAAAAGCTCCTGACAGTCCTGAATATGCATGTTGTCAGTCTTTCACTCTACATTAATGAAGGACTTATGGTCCTGAGTCTTTAACTGAGTCCCTTGTTTCACCCTGTTTTGAAGTTATTCTTCATGGTCACATTTCTTGCCATGTTTTAGAAAGATCTGGAATATCAATAAACTCAGCAACTTTTCTAGATGGTCCAGAAGCATACAACATTGCCAAAAGTCTTTGCTGCTAGACAGCCCTCAACATGGTCCCTCAGATTCTTTCTGGACTTGTAATAGATTGAGGAGAGGAGAGTCCTTCATCTAGCTCAAAAGCAGTTCTCCACTGGACCAGCTCTTTACCAGGGTGCTGGATTGGCTTGTGGGCTGGCAGGATTCTCCATTTCTGCTGTCAAGGTGGAGGAAGAGGAGAAATAAGCAGCTGGGATGCACCCAGGGAGATAAACAGGCTGTCCAAGAACTGGCTGTAATCACAGCAACCTTCTCAAATGGATGTGCCTGAGGTACATCCAACTCAGTTCTGAAGACATCTGAACCTGACTGCACAGCATCTGGCCTATAGTTCGTTCATCCCTGACTGCCGAGTGTAGAAAGGGCAGCAGTAAACATTTTACCCCCCAAAATATGGACTCTTTGTCCTAGGAGAAAAGCCTTAAGAGGAAATTTCCAGTGTCTGACTGCTGAAACTCTACATCTGTGGAGAGACTGAGTGATTCAGTAGACTAAGATCATGCAGGCAATAAAAATTAATACTATTCAGCTGCTGGTTTGGTATCTAACCTTTGGTCAACTATTTAATCTTTTTCACTCTTCCTTGCATGTAATATTGCAGTGCTAAGACCTGCTCCAAGGTACACTGTGATAGTCTCCGGAGCTGTAAAGTGATGTAACTGCTGACCATCCCTGTATCTTGCTTTATACTTTAAAGACTTAAGTCACAGTGCTGACAGACCTTGGTAATTGGAATGATACAGCCATTATCTCACCTATGATTACAGGTAAATCTCCTCTTTGTATTTGCTTTGGCCTCAAGTAGATCATTAAAATTAATCTCTTGCTTCGCACACATTAAATAATGTTTCCTGAATCTTTAGAGTTTCTTAGCTCAAAGATGGCATGAGCTAACCGTGATCTGATGTACTTTCTTTCAGTTTATTTTCAGAGGTCTCTTTCAGCTACTGTTCATCAGCCAACTAGTACTGAAAGCCGAAGAATAAGCATTGTTTGAGCTTTGCCATTTGTTTTTAAACAACACTGGTTCTCAGAGACCACGGTGGAAAATTCTGGAGGATGGGTGTCCTGGGTCATAAGTAGAAAGATGTTGGCCAAGTGTTCCTCCTGCACCTTTCTTCCAGCTGCAGAAACTGAGGTGCTAACACAAACGGTGATAGAAGATGGAAGAAATGGCCTTGGCAGTAGTAGAACAGAAGAAAAAATGACAAAATCTGCACCTGAGAATCCCATTATAAACTCTTTTCATTAGCAATATCTGTGCTTGTAATGTCATTAATAATGCTTGAGTTTTTGCTAAACACGAAATGAGAGGAGATAAAAAGTTTATGGCTGATGAAAGGAAAACACTAGCTATTCTCACGGATTAATTGCTGATGATCATAAAAAAAAGCAATTAACCTGTAAAGATAAAGGTATTGTGCTTTATTTGAAATGTTGGGCAAGAAAAGAAATGTAGTCCTTGACATTAAGCAAAAATCAAATATAGAATGTGATATCCTAAATTTAGGAAGGACTTTGAGTTGTTTTTTAGCAAGACCAACCCAAAGAAAAACTAGCTTTGTTAAATAACTGCTGACAGGCATTGTCTCATGTGTTCTTAAAAATCTCCTCAAATAAAGATTCTACATCCTGACAACTTAAAATCAGTTTCATCTTCCACAAAGTCAAATTAAAATTTATCAGTCTGGGCTCACTTTGCTGGAACAACTTTATCGGGAAAGTTTTCTAGCAGTGTTTGGTGCTCTCTGTCATTGCACCTTGTTGAAGAAATTGTCTGCACTGAAGAAAATTCCCAACCTCATGAAGCCAAATGCTGTCCCTCCTAACAATGGCACAGCCTCTTGACCAAAAAAGCCAGTGTGTAGGCAGTTCATTTTATCCATGCAATGCATTTTTTCCTGCTGTGACGGTGAATTTGCAGCACTGCATTCTGCTATTGGCCCTCCAAGTCTTGTATTCAACTGGTAAATCAGCCCCACTATGCCCTTGTGGAAGAGACATCTTGTGCCTGGTCTCTGCTGCAACGATCCAAACTCCCATGGGCAGAAGGGAGCCAACATCTGCAGGACTACAGAGAACCTCACTCTCTTTGTAGACCATGATTTAGCTTTCTGAAGGAACAGCTATCAGTAACCATTTTATTCCCCTTAAGGTATTGAAAATAGGAAGACTAAAGCAGTTCATGTATATGGCTGACTCAGGAAGCCTAAGTGGCTGAACACTGGTATCCCACTTGATACTTTCTGTTTTCTCATTATTTATGGTGTGCCTCATACTAGGCCTCAGTACCTAAAATCTGGCTCTCACACTGCAATCATCCATCCATCCACTATATATGTAATTTTTTTCTGGACCTCTTATACCTTCCCTAAGATTCACACTAGAGTGGAAACCATTATGCATTTTCTCCAGGTATGTATATGTTACAGCTGACTCACAAGTGCTTCTGCTCTTCCACGTCTGCAGCTGCTCTGTCCTATTTCTACCTTGGAAATACAGCAGGGTTTGGGAATGATTCTCCATTATATGTTTAAGTAACGCAATGTGCTAACTTTGAAATACTCTCCCTTTTCTCCTGCTAGCCCCCTGAATCCATCTGTTTAGTTCCTTCAGAACTTCAGTTCCTTCAGTTTAGTTCCTAAACTCTCCTTTAGTTCCTGTTAGTTCCTTGTATCAGCAAGGACTTGCAAATACAATCCCCTCAGGCAACTTTCAAAATATCTACCTTTATTGAGACTCTTTGTTCTGTCAATAAAGTTTTTCCTTCACTTTATTTCTTGTTTCCTACCTTCTCTAGACCTGTTCTGTGTAAAGAAGGAGGGGCACATTTTCAATCCCTAGGTTTGGACTTTACAGATAGCACTCACTGCAGTGCTAAGCACCCCTGTACAAAAAGGTTGGAGATCTGTTTGCTCACAGACCCCTGTTCCCCTCCTATTCCTCTTTATTCTATTTCTAAGAATTTTATAGTCCTTCCTGTCTCCTTTATAATGCTTTACCTTTGCATACTTTCTCAGTCGCTGCATTTCTGCTCTGTTCTACCTGAAACATCTCTCCATCCACATGTTCTCACCTCCACAAGCATCCAGAAAGGTTCTCTTTCCATGTACTTTTTCCTTTAATTCCTTTGGCTACCTTGGCTTTTCTGAATTTACTCACAGCCCAGGAGGACGGTGCCTGCAGTTACATCCCCTGCAAAGAGTCTGTAAAAAGCCCCAGTGTCCCAGGTCTGTTCAGCAGGGTCCCCGCTGCATTCTGTTTATTATTCTTGGCCTTGCTCCACATGGGTTCAGCTGCAGGCTCACTGACGGTGCTTGTTGTGGTTACGCTGGTTGGATGAAGCATTCCCCAAGGAAAACCCAGGGACGTGCACACTTGCCTGTGTGCTCACATGTTCATCACTGACAAGCAGAAGCCCTGGCTGGCTGTACAAGCTCCTGCATCCCTTTTATTGCTGAGTTTCCAGTTCCTTGGTACCCTGAATAGTCATCCAGTTCCCACGTATCCCATCAGGGATTCCTGAAATCACCAGTATTCTTCCATGTTATCTCAGCAGTTCAGGGGGAAGGTCAGCACATAGTGAGTGGGCAGTTTGCAGCCTTATAGATCTAAAAGCTACATAGAAATCACACAGGGCTGCTCCATTTCAGGCATAGGCACCTGGTGAGCACCCAGCAGGTACCATGCTGGTTGTCATGCTCCATCGGCCTGCTCTGCCATCATCCTGGCACTGGCTGCACATCTGGCAGCACACTCACAGGAGGCAGCTCCCCTTCATCTCCCAACGAGGACCTGGACTGCTTCCAAAGGCAATGTTGTGTGTACTCATCTGGAAGTCATGTCAACAAGGCAGTTCAAGGAATTATGTTGGATTTCTGAGTAATGGCAGCTCAGCAAGGCTCCAGCCTGTTTCTCTTGTGGCAGCACAGCCTCTGTGCTCCCCATGAACGTCTGTGCAGGAAAAGCCCTCTTCAGGATGGGAAATGCCATCTGTGGGACCGGTGGTTTCAGCCACCCCTATCCACTCACTGGGGAACGTTTTGCTTCATAGGTGTCCCTTTGTGCTTGGTTGTGTGTCAGAAATTTGTAGCCTTTAAAAAATGTTGCTTTCAGCCACTCTAGACAAAAGTTTACATGGAAGAACTTCAGTTGCATTTTCCATCAGCACCGCTGCTGGTGGCCCGGTGTCTGGGCTCTGCCACACTGCTGGCCTCCAGAATCAACATTACCATACATTTTAAAAGGTGTTTTGGGAAGTCCCCAGCATACGAAAGCAGCTGAAGGTAGCAGTGCTGCCAGGACACAGGGCCCAGACCCCTGTACAAACACTCACCTTGTCTGCCTGTTTTGACAGCAGAAGGTGTTGAGGAAATTGAGTCCTGACCCTGTTTGGTTTGTGCAGTATTCACTGCTGGAGTTCTAAAAATAATACTTTCATATCACACATTCTTTCTTAATTTAACTAAACTTCAGGTTTTGGCAAAGGAATATAGTATTTCAGATAGGATCCATCACAAGAATGGAAGGAGGAACTTTGACTTCCAAATCTGACGTCACTTCTGCAAATTTTAGTAAAGGTCCCTGATCACATTTTCTTCATTTGCAAAACTGAAACAAGGCTGTTCTGGTGCTCTTTTCACAAGGGGTTAGGAGGGCTTTCTGAAAATACTTCCCTTCAGTCCTCTTGCTCACCTGTGTTTCACTCAGAGTCTCAGACTATCAGAGATATTGGGGTAATACTGGTTGTTAATAGGGATTAAGCAGGACAGGAGCAACCCAGGGAGTCAGGGCCTACCAGACCCATCATGCTTTTGAGGCTACAAGCAGTAACCATGGATCCGAGCTATGACTATTCTCTCTGCTGACAATTCACCAAGAGTATAAGCACATCCAAAACAGATTTAAGGATTGCAAGCATGGCCAGCTGTATAGATACAAAGGCAAAAGGATTTTGGAATACCTAAAATGTGACTATTGTTCCACCAAGTTAAAAAAACAAATCAGTGATTTGATCCCGCTGTCATTACACAGGTAAGAAATTCATGAAATCACCGTGACTAATCCTGTGATTAAGAACTGCAGACCAGGTTTGGGACTTAATCTCCTTGTAGGCAATCCCAATTTAACAGGAGTAACGTGATCCTAGTGCCAGGTTATAAGGGCCAGTGTTTGAGAATGCAGAAGAAGTTGTAATTTATTTTCAGATTGGAGGGATACTCTTATGCTTCAATAAATCTATTATATGCGTGAAGCAATTGTGTGTTTGACTCTGCAGCTGTGAAATGATGGTAGTTTTTATTAGAAAATTAATATCACATGAATGCAAGGCTCTTTTAGGACAGCATGGTAATTTTGAAGTATGAAAGGAAGAACTCACTCACTTAGGGAAAATGCAATGGCAAAGAGGGGATGCAGTGTCCTTTTTTGGGAGTCATATTTGAAGGGTAAGATTAGAAGTGCATTATCTTGATGCAGGATTACAGAAAACCCACTTGCACAGCTGATACAACTGGCACAGGGAGGAAGACAATCTGCCTGCTCTTCAGCATCTAGACTGCAATAAAATCACGTTGTTTTCCACATACTGCAGAATAACACTGAGAAAGGGTCTTCTTTAATTTTAAAATAATTGCTACATGCATACATGTGCAGAGTTGTGTAGCTGATCGCCTTTTGCTCTTTCCAGTTTCTTAAATGTAACACAGAGCTATTTATTTCAGTCAACTTTTAAAAAATTCCCTTCAACTCTCCTTTTTGAATGTCCTTCTTTCAGTGTGCTTTCCAGGAAGGGAGGGAAGAGGCAACAGAATAAACATCCATAGTTAGGTCTTGTTTTTAGAGCAGCTCAGTAAATTCTTGCAGGCCAGGCAGAAGAGGAAAAGTGCTTTTTCAAAGTTACAGAAAGCTACAGTGTTTTCTCAAAGCTAGAGGGTATCCAGACATCTCTGAGCTTATTCATTTTCACATGGGGGCACATTTTCCTGTATGCTGAGTGGACCTGAAGGAAGACAAGGGTGCAGTGAGATGCAGATAGCACACCTTTCTGCTGGGATGGGGATATCTGTGAACTCAGCCAGCAGACAGCACAGTTTGCCCCCACAGTTTTACAAGAGTATCATGTGCCACCCACAAAGCTGAGACAGAGAGACCTGTGCAAACTATTTTTTTTTTCAGATAGTCCAAATGGAGAGGACAATCATATAACTGAAGGGTTTCCAGTGTTGTCTCTGCAGTCATTGTGTTTGCAGGTACCTCAGTGCTCAAATAGGTGTTGGATTTGCCATTAAATATTTGCAAGCTCAGAGCCTCAAAGGTCAGGACATATCTGGGCTGAATTTGTAACCTGGGCAGCCCTAACCACCCAGACCTAAACACGCACATAGGAATCGTAGGCATTCAGAAACTAAGGAACCTGATTTTGTAGAAATGCCCTAAATGTGGAAGCCTGTATCCTCCAAATGCATGGACTTGGACTATTTGTTGGAGACATTTTAGAGTGTTTCTCTGGAACAGCACAGGCTCTTGTGAGGCCACAATGTCAGTAGCAAGTCCAGGCTGGCTGCTGAGGAAGAAAGGACTCTTAGCCTGCTGTAGAGGGAAACTGCTAAACCAGCTGTGATGATGCAAGAGCTGACAAAGCAATTCAGAAGGAAAATGGTACCTAACAAAACAGTGTTTTCCTTTTTGTAGCCCCTCACTACTGATGTTATTTTAATTCAATGCAATCAAACAATAATGACCTGAAAATACTATCAGCAAGCAGAGCACTGGAGTTGCAAGTATCACTGCTCAGATTCCTTGGTACTGGTTTGGGATGCCCCTGGACACACTCCTAATGTGTTTATAAACAATAAAAGGAATCTGAATTGATCAGAAAGCACACACACAGTCACCGATTACTGGGAGCATAATAAAAGCTGCAGTGGAGGTGGCCACCAGCTTCTCATTGCATTCAGTAAGTTGGTGACAAGTGACACCAAAACTCCTGCTCCAATGACAGCTAAGGTCTCTGCTGAGCTTATTTCAGGACTGCGATTTCCCTGAGGCTGACTAGTTCAAATAATTACCAAACGAGTCAGGCCTCCAAGGGGAGCATTTGACATCCCAGCAGGGAAAATACAGCTTTAATTGTCAACATTTTATAACCTGAAATTTAAAATACTAACTGATCATTTTGAAGTTGCTGATCCAGCCCAATAAGATACATGTTTTCCTTATAAATATTACCACCTTTGATCTTAAGGTTTTCCCTGATGCAACTCTGGTGGTAATTAACAGGGGCTATCACTCCCTTGTTGTTTTTTTCCTGGAGTACTCCAGTTGGCTCAGTCCTTCTTTTTTTCTTTTTCTTTTTCTTTTTCTTTTTCTTTTTCTTTTTCTTTTT
>NW_024962265.1:31677143-31819876 GCF_019238085.1 Lagopus leucura | reverse complement strand
CTTTTTCTTTTTCTTTTTCTTTTTCTTTTTCTTTTTCTTTTTCTTTTCCTTTTCCTTTTCCTTTTCCTTTTCCTTTTCCTTTTCCTTTTCCTTTTTCCTTTTTCCTTTTTCCTTTTTCCTTTTTCCTTTTCCTTTTTCTTTGCATTGGTTTCATTGCTGGTCTGCAGTAAACTTCCTCATTATCAACTAGTCATTATCATCAAGCAATTTAAAAAAAGAAGAAAATTATGCTAAACATAATAAATCTTTAGTGCCTTTTGATATGTCTGGGGCTAGTTATAAATAGAAACACGAGAGAGAAATATTGTGTGTAAAGAACCTCCACATTACCCAGATCGTGTTATATATGCATCTGGCAGGAATTTCTTCTCTGACTCCCAAGACTTACTGATGTAGGAGGAGTGAGTGTGCTTCTCTGTGCGCTATTTCTTCTCTTCCCTCAATTGGGTACTTCTGGATACTCTTCTCTCCTGGAGGAGAGCTTCCAAAAACTGGCCCAAACCTCACTGATTTGTTCCATTTAACTTGACATAAGACTCATGAAAAGAATCGTGAAAAGAATCTCTCCTTCATTTTGCTAAGCCAAGTCTAACAATTCACAGAATCACAGAATCACAGAATGGCCAGGGTTGGAAGGGACCTCAAGGATCATGAATCTCCAACCCCCTTGCTACAGACAGAGCCACCAACCTCCCCATTTAATACCAGACCAGGCTGCCCAGAGCTCCATCCAACCTGGCCTTGAATACCTCCAGGGACGGGGCATCCACAACCTCTCTGGGCAGCCTGCTCCAGCACCTCACCACTGTCATAATAAAGAACTTCCCCCTGACATCCAACCTAAATCTTCCCTCTTTCAACTTAAAATCATTTCCCCTTGTCGTGCAATTATCTACCCTTTCAAAGAGTTGACTCCCCTCCTGTTTGTAGGCTCCCTTTAGGTACTGAAAGGCTGCAATGAGGTCACCGTGCAGCTTTCTCTTCTCCAAGCTGATCAAGCCCAGCTCCTTCATCCTGTCTTCACAGGGGAGGTACTCCAGTCCTCTGATCATCTTTGTGGCCCTCCTCTGGACCCTCTCCAACAGCTCTCTGTCTTTCTTGTAATGACGGTCCCTCCCTTCTCCTGGCCAGCCCTCCTCTGATGAAGCCCAAGATACCATTTTCTTTCCAAGCTGCAAGAACCCACTGCTGGCTCATGTTAACTTTTCCATCCACCAGGATCCCCAGATCCTTCTCCACAGGGCTACTCTCAAGGGCTGCTCCTTCTGGTCTTGCCACAAGCAGATTCTGTGAGTCGGACAGAAGAGATGCCTAAGTTCTTTTTCCTTAACTAGAAGATTATCTATGAGGTAAATAATCATTAGTTTCAGTCTAAAGCTTGGAGACGAAATTTCAGTTTTCAGTACCCCCAAGGCAGAGGACAATGTGCAACCAACCAGCATCAGGGCAGCTCAAGGAACAAACTTCTGCAAAGCTGAGGGTAGCAGATGACTGTGGAGAACCAGCCCTCTAAAACACTGCTCTAATTGACTGGGAATCACTCGGCAGTTTGGTCATGTTATCCTAAATGTAAAGGGAAAGCATCCTTGCTCTCAAGGAGGAGCTCTAAGATCTAAATCTAAAACTGAATGGCATCAGAATGCAAGGCACTATTCAAAGGGTCACTGAGAAGGTATTCCAGACCTTCTGGTAACAATGGAACCCAGAGAGGTTGTGGAGTCTCCCACTCTGGAGATACTGAGAACTCACCTGGACGCTTTCCTGATCAACCTGCTGTAGGGAACCTGCTTTGGCAAGGGATTGGACTAGACAGTCTCCAGAGGCCCCTTCCAATACCTGGAGTTCTGTGATTCTGTGAAAAGGTGGGTTTTAGTCTCCTACCTCACAACATAAACACACCGTGTACAGCCTGAGGAGTGGTTACCTTGGAGTAGGCAGTTTACACCTTGCAGTTAGTTTTCAAGTGTTTTATCCATTCTATTAATGAAATGTTTGTCAGGCATTTCTCCTGTGGGTAAATCACAGACCTGAGCCTGCTGTGACACTGCTGAGCTGTACCCCTTACCCTTTGCCAATGGGCAGCCTGGTGGAAATGCGTGCATCTGGCCATTCTAAAGAAACAGAAATTGCATTTCAAAAAAACCAGCATGAGCAGCTAAATCTACACCCCATAGCTGTGAGAGGTGAGGACATGACCCAGGGTGTAGCACTGTAAAAAGGCATCTAGCAGTGAAGCAGGATACATTTAATTTCAGGCTGCTCTTCACCATCTGTTGAGAACTGCATCTTAGCAGAGAAAGGAGGCAACACGGAATTAATCCTTTTTATTTAGAAACTCCAAATTTAGGATCGAGAAGGGATCTGCATCTTTCCCCGTAGCTTTTTTTGTGTGTGTGTGTTCAGCTGTGGCAGTACCTCCTCTGCCCAAGCCAATACTGCTGCAGGAATTCAAGTGAGGAGGTCGGGCAAGGAGGCCAGACACGCTGCCTTATTGTCTGCTGTGCATGCAGACAGTAGCTACTCCAACCATGATAGCTCTGGTGTCCCTACTGTCCTGTAAATCAGAATGGAGAAAGATATCTCAGCTTTAATTTCAAGTGAACCAAGGAGACCTTTTAACTCCTCCAGTATTGGGCACTGGAGTTCAACTATGGCACACTTAGGCAAGTGTAATACCATAGTGTGAATCTTATTCTCTCATCAATGTATGGAAAAAGCATCTTTCCCACTGCAGGAAAGTCTCTCCAGCTGCTTTTCTGTGCTCAGTGAAACTATTTGGAAGATGAAATACCAAACTCCAACCCAGCAGGAATTTGCTAGTCACTGCACTAAATGATCCAGTATTTCTGAGTGCTTTATGCTAACAGTCTTTTAAAACAAGGATCAAAATCTGAGCTGACTTTAACTATTTCCTAGCGCTCAGCAGCCTGTACAGCTGTTGAGGGGCTTGAAAAAAACTTGCTGGTTTGGAATAATCCTGACTTCCAGTGTTTTGCCCCAGTAACCTTGCAAAAAAAAAAAAAATATATATATATATATATTTATGTATATATATATATATATGTATATATAGCAGTTCCATCCTATGTATGCATTTGGCAATCTTAGCATCAGTTTGTGGCAGCCAGTCTGATTTCATCAGGGACACAAGTGGCTGTCACTTCAGTGTCTTATACAGGCCTGCATGCTGCTTTGGCTGTGTAGAGTGTGGTAGATGAGGAAGAGGGGCTATAAGTCAAATCCCAGGTTTGAGTGAATTCCCAGCTCTGAGAGCAATAGGCAATGTGGATTGAAATTGAAAAGATTTAAAGGTTCCCTCTCCTCTTGTTAGGTTCCAGCTAAAGGAACCACCAAGGCATGGGGAGGAAAACTGGTGCGGTTCTTGGTATGGAAACCAACCTAAAGCTGTGATCCTTGCATGGGTTGGCCAACACTCTGGGCTGGTGCTTCTCCTTGTGCTGAGCCAAGGCACAGGAAAAGATACAACTTTTCTGCAAGCATTACAGAAATATGCAATCTGCTCTGGTTATTAGGAGGGACAAGGCTGCTCCTTATGCCATATCCCCTCCTTGTCCAGCCAAGCAGAGGAAGGCAGAAAAGATGCAACAGTATATATTGATTTGTTTTGCACTTTTCTTCTTGTGCAAACATGAACGTATGTGTTTCTGTACATTCACAGCCCTCCCTCTGCATTTAATAGGTGGTGATGGTGTTTATGTTGCTGGCATCCAGGTCTTAGAGCCCCATATCTAGTTTCTGGGCTGCAAATGTGTTTGTGAGGTTCATATTCACTAACACAGAAAGAAAAAGAAATGCCTCTGTGTATGGGAGCTGCTGAATCATGGCCTGAACCTCTGATTGACCACCTGAAACAAGCAATGAGTCAGTCACAGGAGCACAGGTGAAGGCAATTCACCTGTGCTACTGGAAGGGGTGGAGCCTGGCTCCACCTCTCCTAGATTCCATTTAAGTGCTGATTACCACTGAGGAAGGATCCTTCCTGGAGATTACTTCTTGTGAAGAATACTGTGAGCCTGTAACACTGGTAAGTATTTTCCATCTTTCTTTTGATCTTTCTGTTGTGATAATCTTACATAGCCTAAAACTCTGTATGCCAATTGATTTTTACACCTCTGTATGCATTGATTGTATGCTTTGTCTGCTAGCTAGTTCCTCTTGCCTTCCCTCTTCAGTGAATGAAATCTTATTTAAACTGCTGTATGTTTCTGTGTTGCCCCAAAAACTTTCCCTATGTGGAGGAAAAAGCAAGTGAATTACACCAATTATTTAATTATAGTGAAGCAAGGAAACAAACAAAACAAAATTAACGCTCATTTTCAAATTCCGATTAGATCATCCTCATTTTAAAACACCAGAGTAATAATTTGGTGCTGTAGCCCTTCCCCTTGAAAGTTTCTAGGATTTGGGGCAATTCAGGAATGTAGCAGAATCATTTGCTTGCAATTCATTGCAGTGGATTTCCCTTGAGTGAGGCCTCTGCTTTGATTAAGATATGAGGCTGATGCTGGCTGATAATATACTAGTGGCCAATAAGAGTCTCTTTTTTTTTTTATTTGACTAACATTTTAAACACAGCTTAATACTTTCCAGGTGAGGATGACAATGGGTAAGGACAAGAAGTGCTTTTCTGCACCTTGTGTAACTTTATGATAGCCCTAGCCCAACAATGTGCCTAATCTGAATTACTTCTGCTCGTACCATTACCTTAAACACCTACTGAGGGATTCTGCTAAATATGTGCATGCTGATCTAAAGGTAAATTTGCCCAAGAAGTGATCCATACCAGAATGGCTTTGTAATCTGTGTAAAGCATGATTTTCTTATAAAAAGCCTCAATATAATATATATGCTAGTATTACACAGAGGAATGACATCCCACTAAATATTAGGAAGCTGATTTTTTTTTTTCCTACCAACTATTATGCTTTGTGCTGGCACAACAGAGGTTGCCTCATGTGACCATGAAGGAAAATAGGAAAGCTAATTTTCCATGTTATCTGCAGGTTTCTTCACTATGGAAATAAGACCTAGGAAATGTTGCTTACTTAAGCCTTGAAGTCTTGAAATAAGCTTGATTTCCTATTGTGAGAGTAGCTTTGTTGTCAGTGACAAACCAAGGAAGACTAATTTGTCACTGGACAAAGAATCTACAAAGCTAAGCAACATAGCACACAAAAGAAAAATCATCCTAAGCATAATGAGTAGTCAAATTCATCAACCAAGGTAAATTTGACTCCATAACATTGATATTTGGTCAGGTTATTATTTTATCTCTACTACTTTTTCTCAGGAAGGCAGGTAGGAAAATATGTCAAACTAGACCACTTCAGCTAATGGTCTCAATCCTGAAAACATGTGCCACGCTTATCTGGCATTGCAGCAAGTCCAAACATTTCAAAATTATTGGGCACAGAGTTCTCATTAAAATAGCAGGATTCAAATAAATGCAGCAAACAACAAATCAGTCTTTTAAATTTGCTGCTTTGCTGCTGAACCAAAAAGGTGCACATTTTCCAGTTTCTCTCTGCAATCATAAAGCATTGCTCAGCTTTTAATAAAGTCTTGGAGCCTCACATAATCCTAGAATTTCTAAAACAGAGTCAGAAAGAAACTATTCAACATGTTGCTAGCTGGAATCAAATTTGGACTTGGTAATGAAAGCGGTTTTGTTTGCACCTTTGACTTTCAGGGTACTGAGTAGCACAGATTATTTTTGTAGAGAAGTCTGCATACTGCCACTAGACTAGACTCAGATGAACAGCAGGCATCTGTTCGTCATTTGGACGTTGAGTGTTGGTGTTGATAGCTCCACTGGGTTGATCTGTGTTTGTAGTTAGACTCATAAAAATGTTGCCTGTTATAAAAATACTGAAGTGAGATGACATTGGGCAGTAGACCACTCTCATGCTGATGAGAACTGGGAGCATACAGTGTGGTTTTATTGTGTTTTAATAACTCTTTTCTGGGTGACCTGAGTAGCTATCCACACTCTGCCTTGGTAGCTGATGAGGACTCATCACTGGTAAGATTTAAGGACGGTCATTCATCACTGTAAGATGTATGAAACCAGCAGTCTGCTGAGGAAAAGTATAAGAGTGACAGAGATGCCTGTTTCCAGATTTAACCCGACATCCCAGAAGGCCTGGTCCCTGAGAGCCTGGATGCAAGCAAATACTGAAAAGCCGTGCCATTACAAGAGCCCCGAAGACAGGCAAGGATGCAGAGAGACTCTGAGCAGGACAAGAGGAGAGGAAGCAGCCCTGTTGTGTTGGGATTGCCATCTGGCTCTCGGAGAAGGAAAGGCTCCCTTGGTCTTGGTTCTATAGAGCAGAGGATGAATTGGCCCAGAGTGTGAAGACGACAAACTGATGCAAATGATCATAAGGAATGGAATTCCTGATATCTACCAATCAAGAAAACAAAAATATAGGATTTCAAGAAAGCAAACGTCATTATTTGGAGAACTGAGAGGCAAGCTAGGCTGATAGAGAAAGGGGGGTCAGAAGGAAGTTCTGTGAAACGCTGTCTCGAAGAGAGAAACGCTTTATTTTCAGAGAAAGAGATACAGGAAGTGTTGTGAGAAACCACTTGTGCTAACTCAGGAGTTTTTCAGTGACCTGAAAATTATTTGGTGTAGAAAGTAGGTCAAGTTACTAAAAAAGGTATGTGTAAGTCTAGCACAAACCTACAAGGGCAAAATCGGGAAGGACGATGCATAGGAAAAAAAAAAAAACAATTGACACAGAATGAAACAAGAAGCAGTAGGAAAAATATGTGGAAGGACATTTGCTAAAATGTGCAGGCAAGAAAGGAAAGAGGCTCACTTCTAAGGAAAGAGAAGGTTAATGTTATGTGTAGAGAGGAAACAAGGACTTCTGAGCAGGGAAGAATTTGGTAGATATTATGATATTGGCTCTATCTTCTGACTTACCGGGGAGTCTCATAACCAAATTAAGGAAGCACTCTTATTGAAACTCCTGTGAAATTGTAAAGCTGGCTGGAAATCCATATTTCTACAGAGAATTAAAAGTAAATTCATGCTAGGGTTTCTCCATAGTTCAGTATTACGCAATATTTGAGGGCTTGGACATGAAGCAATGCAACTCTTGAACAGAACATAACTGCAGTACATGGCCGGACTTCAAAAAGATATTGAAAAACTGAAATGATCTGAAATAAGTAGTACAATAAGTAGGTAGTAAAACTCACTGTACCAACACAAGATGAGAGAAGCAGAACAAAGCACCTGTATATTAGTAAAGACTGTGGGGTACACAGGAGGCACATGACCTATGTCAGTGATGCTGAGCTACTGAGGGCACTCAGATTTGCAGCAGGATGTTGAAACAGGATTTGTGTGGAAGATGTGTTAAGTAATCCTTTTGCCCTGTTTATCACTGGCAACATCTCAGCTCTGCTTGAAGAAACACAGGGTCAATTTGCAGAGCAGAAGCAGCAAGATACAAAATTGTTCTGCAGGCCAGGAAAATAAATTGTCCTAAAAAGTGCCTGAACAGCATATTTAGGTTAAATAACACCAGTTTCAAGCTGTGGGAATGCCAGAGGCTGTCTGCCCTTGGAGGCAGGTTGAGCAGTGCTGGGAAGGTATGCTGAGTCTGCCCTGGGGCAGGGGCAAGGTGTCCTGTGGGTCACATTCCATACTTCCATGATAGCTTAAATCCTCCCTGAATAGAAAGATGTAGCAGAGAGGTTTTTCAGAACTGACATTTTCCCCGTTAAAATCATAACTGCATCTGTAAGAGAAGTGACCAGAATACCTAATGACTCATCCTGATAAAAATATCTTAAGAAGCAGAAAAATGAGAGCACTTAACATCATCTAATGCTGTCTTGAGGGGCATAGGAACAGATGTTTTTTGCAAAAGGGCTAGTTCTTGAAAACCAACCTATTTCAGACATAAACAATGCATCTATTACTCCGATGTTTCAAAGACCAGAAACCATTTATCTGCGTATGCTTTTAAACTGAAAGTATTGGCTCAACAGTGTTCATTCCAATTAAATATAGGCAATAATTAGAAAAGACAGCGATCTATCAAGGCATCAGCTTGATGAGGTCTTTAAATCTAGTGAGTGGGTACCCTAACTCTGCCACATCAAACAAACCCCAGAACAGCCCCATGGAAAAGCCTGAGAAAACTCAAATGCTGAGCCATGCCTGTCTGACCTTGGACTAGATGGGATGGGAACGCACCAGTAATGAGCTGGTTGATTTGCTTATACTTTGGTCTTGAATGAAATTATATTTGGCTCTATCAGAGCAAGATTTTTATCTGATGTTTTATTGTGTGTGTGTGTGTGGGGGGGGGGAGTCCCCTCTGCCTCTTTCTGGCTAGGTGGTATGTATGTACTACCAGTTCAATGCTAACAGGAATATTTTGATTTCTTTCTCTAATGAAGACCCACCCAAGTGGAGGGAAGGCAAGGGACTGAATGATTGCTATCAGCAGACTGAGGCTGAAAATGTGTCTTGGACTTAAGTGTGTGTGTGAGCAGCTTCTGTTCAAAAAATGTTTTGCTGAGGTTAAGACAAGCTGAGAAAGGCAGATGGAAGTCATGTCCTTGCCTCACAACAGCATTTTGCTACAGGCAAGTTTTATTATCATGATTATACCAAAGCAAAACACAATTGCTTATTTAGTCACAGCAACTCAAACAGAACTTCTTATTAGGAAATCATCAGGAGAATGGCTCTAGGAGGTGAAAGCTACCATCTTCGCCATCCATTCCCATTCTCTGTTTCCTCATGTCAGCTGTGTAGTTGCATAGTTTCAAAGGTATCTCTTGAACTACACCTGCCACAAGTCCAGGTCTTATAAAAAGCTTGACTTGTGAGGTTATGCAGAGCAAACATTCCCATTGATTTCAGTGGGCAGTGCACAAGGATTTAATTTCTCAGCTGTGGCAAGATGCTGGCAGCCTTCTTGGAAGCAGTAGGGGCTCAGGGTGCACAGGGTGGGCAGTGCAGTACACTGAATGGGCAGCACAGGATCGGCTGCTCCCTCCAGGGCTTATGTTCTGTGAGAGATGGGCAGAACACAGGCAGCCAAATGTATGGGCTGGGAGCCCTGCCTCATGTGGGGGCTGCATGACAGCGGGCCTTCTGGCTTGTGGGTCTGTGTTATGGAGATAAACACCACAGCAGGAAGGGCTTCAGCCAGATCTGCAGTGGAAATTTCCTTTGTGCTTGCAGAAGCGTGTGTGTGTGTGCCTAACAAGGTTATCGGCTTCCCAGGGTGGCTGTGTATGTATCTGCACTGTAAATAAATTTAGTGGAAGTATAACTGTGCCCTAAAATACAAGAAAACATTTGCTGATCATCATGCAAATTGTAGGGGCTTACGACAGCAGGTTTCTTAAGAATTACTTGCTCCTGGATCACTGCTGTGCTGCCAGCATCGCACCCAGCTGGGCCTGTTCTCCAGCCAGGCAGCTGGCAGGGGAGCCTGGGGCAGTGGCCAGCCCTCTCTGGGCCCCCTGTGCCTTTTGTGAGGACAAGAAGCAGCACTGAGCCAAGAAAGTTGGGATATCTACTGCAGCTTATAGTAGTCATGTATAAATTATTAATATAAATAGCATCAGGCAGCAGAAATTCGTGCATATGAAATTGCCTCATACTTACATTTGAAACGTTCTTGTTTTCTCAAGCATGAAAGTCCATCTTTAATGGCCTATTAGTGTTTAGTTAATGCTACATTAGCTGATTTTTAATGTACTGCTCTAGAAACAAAGAGATCACAATCCAGACATTACCTCAAGAAGAAATGCAAAAGGAATCAAACATGAGAAAGAGGTGCAGACTTTTTCAGTTTCACTGGCATTTTTCTCACCAGAGCAAGTTCATTAGGAGCACAGCCTATAAAATAATGCTCAGTGCACTGCAAAAGATCATGTCAAGGGCAATTTTGTAGCATGATAGCAAGGGGATTAAAGCAATCATTCACATTAAGAATAACAAGTGTTCAACATCTGATCACCTATGTAGTGTCTGAAAATGTTCCTCTGAAACACCATGTCAATGTTCTTCCCCTTTTTGTAATAAGTTTGCCCACTTAGGTGGCAAAAATAATTTTAATGAAATGCTAATACAGTAGCTATAGCTTTATTTGCAATTTTACATAAAACAGCACCCTGCTGAGCTGCCTGCTCTGTGCTGCCAGCCCCAGGAGTACAGCAAGGTGCTGGGTCCATGAACACCTCCACAGCAAAGCATCCACAGGATGGAGGCATCCGGCCGGTGGCCAGTCAGACTGAGAAATCAGCATCCGCTGCAAGTAAGATTTTTTGCTGTCATACTGAAAAATACCAGGGCTAAACAGTGTACCTGAAGGTACTCTTTACTCCTTACTTGCATGCTTTATTCTTTATTTACACAATGAGCTATAAGCACACGATTTTCAGACATCTAAGTGTATTACCTCTTAGTATTTGCTTCTCTGCATAAAGATGCTTGATTTCTCCTGGTCTAAATGTTTTCAATGTGTCTTAAATGATTTACACTAAAACACTGTCAGTGCTTGTGAAAGATAGGATTTCTGTCACTTTATTATAGCCACTTAGAGTTCAACACTGTGTCTGTTCTTGTAGTCCAGCTTCTCTTTATTGTCAGTGGAGAGACAGAAGTCTCTAGAGAGCAGCTCATCTGATTTGTCTCAGCTGCCTTCTTTAGACTGGGGTGAATCACTTAGTCACGGGAGCTCACATCTTCCTGCTTTGATTGGAGAGACTGCTGCCTCCTGCCTTTATTCCCAGTGTCCAGCTTTGAGATCACAGAAGTGTGTGGAGATGAATCTCATCTCTTCCTGCTGTAATGACATTCTTCTACAGAAATGAGGCTTCTTACAGGACTTTTGCCTGGCAATAGGACTTCAGGACTAACTTCATCCTGTTCAAGGCTGTAATGTAAGGCTTATGTACTGCTTGATATTTATTCATACTTTCTGAATAACACCGTAGGAGCACTTCAGAGGTGCAAAGGTTCCAGCCACGGCCTTTGGGCTTTCACTGACTGATTGCCGTGGTTTAGCTTGGCAGAGAGCTCAGCATCACACAGCCATTTTCTCATTCCCACTCCCAATGGAATGGAGAAGGGAATTGGTGGGGAAAAAAAAAAAAATAATCTTGTGGGTTGAGATAAACACAACAGGAAAAAAACAAACACACACATGAAAAACCAACCAGGAAAAGAAAAGTAATCAGAAAACAAGGGATGCAAAACACAATTGCCCATCACCTGCTGACCAATACCTGACCCATCCCCAAGCAATGGAAGCCTGCCAGTTCCCCCCAGTTTCGATGCTCTGCGTGATGCCATATGATATGGGATATTCCTTTGGTCAGTCTGGGCCAGCTGCCCTGGTTCTGTCCCCTCCCAGCACCTTGTGCTCCCCGGATCTTCACTGTCAGGGCAGCGTGGGAAGCTGAAATGTCCTTGGCTCTGTGCAGCACTGCTCAGTGACTACTAAAACACTGGTGTGTTATCAACACTATTTTCATCCTAAATCCAAAGCACAAAACCATGACAGCTGCTGTGAAGAAAATTAACTCTACCACAGCCAGAACCAGAGTGCTGATTTAGGTTCTGCCTGTTATTTATATATATATACATATATATATATATATATATATTTAGATTGTTGCAAAGTACAAGTAAGGTCTGGGAATAGAAAGCAACTCTTTTCCACTCCTGAATGCCAGTACTGTGAGTGCCCTGATACATTAAGATACTCACTTCCTATGTTGAAATTGTTAAAACTATTCAAAGATCTCTTTTCTTTTAAAGCACCTACAGATTTCAGGAGGTTCTTAGTACCTCAATGGCATTTACACAAATTGATCTCTGTTGATTTTCTCCCTGGTTGCTTCACAACTTCCCTCTTGACAAGTTAAACAACAGGGATCTGCTCATCCTTGGGCTCCCTTAATTCTTCCAAGGAGCATTTCATTTGTTACTGAGATGTAAATATCAACCTTCTGGTTTCTTCACTGACAACAGTGAAGTTTCATACAACAGGCTATTCTCCATAACAACAACTATATCTGCATGTTATATTGCTGTATTAGGTGACATTGGAAGTGAACTGGAAAAGGTAAAATAGTCCTGCATTGACAGAAAAAATTGGTAGAGCTCACCTGCTTCTTAATGAAGGTTGTTCTATGTGAGCATTTCCAAATGCCTCTCCTGACATTTGTGGAGTTGGCTGCTTTTTGTGTGACTAGGATATTGGAAACTTTCTGACTTGCTGGGATTTGCTTCATTTATCTTCCTCTAATTCTTTTTTTCTGTGGGTTTCTTTTTTTGTGTTTTTTTTTTTTTTTTTAATTCAGCTACCTGGGTACCTCTTACTGTCCTCCTGAACAATCACTGCTGTGTGCATCCAAGGAAAGCAGTCTTAATGCTAACCAGCTAAAAGCTGCTAGAAGTATGTCCTTTGCATTAGAGAACTTTCTTTGGTAAAGATGAAAGCTACAAAGTAAAGTTCTGTTTAAAGCAGTTTTTCTCCTACTTTTCCTCAATTCCTCAATGATTAGTGACCCAACATCTTTTTCTGTTTGTTTTTTGGAACCTTATCCAAAGGCTGCTGAGATCAGTGAGTCTTCCCATTGATTTTAGTGGCCCTTGTCACCACCTATTTTCCCTCTTTAGGGAAAATATTTGGACCCTGTGACCAAGCTACTTTATCGCCTATTTGTAAGTATTGCATCTTCCCTTATCAGCAGGCATCTGCCCCATCAGAACCTCAAATTCAGCTACTGACCTTTGGTGTCATTCATGCTCTTTATAGTGCATTGATTCAAGACCAGGATAGCAGGTCAGGAGCAGAAGGAGAAGTAGAGCTGCTCCAAAGGGTGTATGAGCCCTGCATACAGCTGTAGTTGCATGGTGAGTTTGCAGAATCTACTGCTTTCTGCTGTTTCTAAAGCAGCAGTTGTTATTTATCATTTGCCATTTCCCAAGATAAATAAAATAGCAAACTACATTTTAGTATATTGAGTTTTCTCACGTGGATATTCCTACTCTACTTTTTAAAGTATTTCCATTGAAGGAATAATTTTTAAATGTATCAGAATAGTTGGAATCCAGAAAAAGTCTATCTTTAGTGACATGAATATGAAAGAGAACACAGGAACACAGGAGACTTGTATTAGGAATATCCATGCAGGAAAACTCATTGTAATGAATTGAAACAGGAATTGCTGTCCCATGTGAAACAAAAAAGAACCCTTTCACAGTTTGTAATCCACCTCTCTTCATCAAAGTCCATGAAAAAGTACATGATCAAATATTACACTGCATAGGAGTTTTAAAATTTCTTTATACTACTTTCAGGGTAACCAAGAGAGCATCAGCTAGAGATGCACTGTCCTTTGGCTGTGGAGGAATCAGGAGCAAATTCTGTAGCTTCTGCTAGACAACGCAAAGAGAAGTTTTCTTCCAGCCAGTACCGGCCTGCCATTTACTTCAAGAAAGTACTTATCTCTGGGAGCATGTCAGGAAGGAAACTATAGAAAATATGAACATAAAAACATAAAAATCTTGTCAAGTTAAAAGTGGAAGACAAAGAACGAGCCTCTGCTGGTATTTCAGTGCATTCCAGAAACACCCAGTGGTTGGCTAGCTGAGTGTACCCCATACCAGAACAGAGAGAGGCTCCTGACTGTTACCTTTAAATTTATGGATCCATTTCCCCTGTAGCTTTGCCATTACTACACTTTTCTATAACGAGAGAGAGGACTTTGCATTTCAAGTGAAGAAAAGAAAAGCCATCAAGATCTTTCTTAGGAAGTTTCTGTTGACCCCCAGTTGGCCCAGAGGCACGTGCATTGAAGCAGCAGGGTTTTACAGCATGGGAAGTCAAATCAATAGAGAGTCTGTTTCAGAATTAGCAAACAAAGATTTAACTCATATAAACTTCATATTCAGAGGCCATCCAGTCATTTCCAGAAATGGAAATTATTAGACAGCTTAATGACAACTGCTGTTGTCAAGAAACTGCTGTTTTCCTTATAGTCTTTGTATGCTGTAGTCACATGTACATGCTTATACTTGTATACTTAACATTCTTGCTCTCTTACCTTGTTCTTTGTACAGAAAGAAGACCACACACAGAAAAACTGTGTGTTGCAATAGCAACATTTGAAAAAGCAGCATTTGAAATCTAGTAACCCTCTGTGGCATGTAGTTAGAGAGCTGTTGACCAGAAGGTCAAGCCAAAAGGTGAGTGCGATAGAGCTGGGGGACAGGAAGATGCAAAGATGCACCCTGCTGCTCCCAGGCTGACTCAGGACAACTCTTCAGTTGCAGCCCAGCTCTGACACATCAAGGAGTAGTTCTGGACAGTTTTAAGATGAGATGAGAAAAAATGGCCCAAGATTCCCTCCTCAGCGTGACCAAATTGCTCTCAACTGCTCTGAAAAAATGTCCACTGACCATGGAGGGAATTATATACCTAATTCTGATTAATTTGCCTAAACATAGGCATCTCAGTTACTCCATCTGTTTTTTCTATGCCACCATGGGGACGTGGGAATCCGAAGGCTCACAGATAACCCTAGCTGAGCTGCTGAGCAACTCTGAATGCTGCAGAAACCTGTAATCAAAACCTGCATCGTGCCTTTAGCTCACATACAAAAGCTTGAATTTGGCAGTCATAATCTTGAACAGAATTTGATTAATTCTGTATTTTTTTGCAATTAAATGTGTCCGACTCAGTCTGTTTCTGTACAGGCAGAGAAATGCCAAAGCACTGTTAACTGAAGATGAGTTTTCATTTCAGTGCATACTGTGCAGAACTAGATTGGATTTAATGATCAAAGAATCACAGAAATGTTTGAGTTGGAAGGGGTCCTTAAAGGTCATCTTGCCCACTCCCCTGCAATGAACATGAACACCTACAGCTAGATCAGTCTGCTCATTGCCCTGTCCAGCCTTACCTTGAGTGTCTCCAGGGATGGGGCATCCACCATGTCTCTGGGCAACTTGTGCCAGTGCCTCACCATCCTTATTGTAAAAAACTTCCTCCTTATATCTAATCTAAATCTCCCCTTTTAGCTTGAAACCGTTTCCCCTCATCCTGTCACAACAGACTATTGTGACAGACTAAAGAGTCTGTCCATTTCCTTCATATAGCCCTTCTTTAGGTACTGAAAGGCTTCTCTCAGGTCTGCCTGAGCCTTCTCTGATCCAAGCTGAACAGCCCCAGTTCTCTCAGCCTGTCCTCACAGGGGAGGCGTTCTATCCCTGGTTCATTTTTGCAGTGTTCCACCTTGTGTGGATGGTGGAGATTGCCACAATCCAGGTGAAAGACTTGGATTTACTTAACTTCATGATGTTAATCTGGACCCAGTGCTGCAGGCTGTCTAGGTATCTCTGGCATCCCATCTCTTGGGTATGTCAGCTGCACCACACATCTTAGTGTCATCTGCAAACTTGATGAAGGTGCACTCAATCCCACTGTTCATGTCATTGATGAAGATGTTAAAGAGCATCAGTCCCAGTTCTGACCCCTGAAGGATGCTGCTTGCCACTCATCTCCATCTGGACATTGAATTATTGACCACCACTCTCTGGGTACAGTCTCCCTGTCAGATCCTCATCCATCAAGCAGTCCACCCACCAAATCCATGTCTTTCTAGTTTGGACAGAAGGATGTTGTGGGGAACTGTGTCAAAGATCTTACTAAATTCCAGATAGATTACACCAGTGGCTCTTCTCTTGTCCACTGACACAGTTATGCCATCATAAAAAGCAACAGGGTGGGTCAGACAGGACCTGCCCTTGGTGAAGCCATGCTAGTTACCTCTCTGACTTCCATGTCCCTCAGCATGGCTTCCAGGAGGATCTGCTCCCTGATCTTCACTGGCACTGAGGTGAGGCTGACAGGTGAGTAGTTCCCTGGGTCATCCTTACTACCCTTCTTAAAAATCACAGAATCACAGAATGGTAGGGGTTGGAAGGGACCTCCAGAGATCATTGAGTCCAACCCCCTGCCAAAGCAGGTTCCCTACAGCAGGTCGCACAGGTAGGCATCCAGGCAGCTCTTGAACATCTCCAGAGAAGGAGACTCCACCACCTCCCTGGGCAGCCTGTTCCAGTGCTCCGTCACCTCACTGTAAAGAAGTCCTGTGCACATTTGTGTGGAACTTCCTATGCTGCAGTTTCCGGCCGTTTCCCCTTGTCCTGTCTCCACTCACCACTGAAAAGAGTCCAGCCTTTTTTCCACCAGGGACTGCACCTGACTGCCACGACTTTTCAGATACCATTGAGAGTGTCTTAGTGATGCTTCTGCACAGATAAAATGTGGGTACTCCATACATTTCTGGCATGTCTGCTGAGTTTTGTGGGTTTTACTCATTTTATAGAGCAGAATGGATATAACATGATATTTTACAGGGACTTAAAAACAAATCCCTGCTCCAAGAAGCTTAAATGATGTAAGGAGTTTAGAATAGATTAATTTATATTGCTTGGGGGAGCCTTAAGGTATATAGCTTTTGCTTTTCTGCTCACTTTCTAACCGGCTAACTCTTATCTTTCTCTGAATGCTGACATAAAATATGCTACCAGTTTCTGGTGAGCAGGAGCTGGCTGCAGCCCACATTGCTGAAATTTAATGTGTTTAACTAAACTGTGTCTTTTAAACACAAGCCAGATGGTGGAAGGTTGTGGGAAAAGAAATAAGGCAACAACTGGACATTCACTGAAAAAACATCTTGAACGTGACAGGGAAAGAACTGCAGATGGGTCCTCTCAAGTGCTCAGACAGGCTGTGCTGTGATCCGCTCCTGTGCTGATCTGGCAGACCTCAGTAGTGCTTGCATCCCTCACTTGCTTTAGCTTGTGCAGAGCCATATGAAGGAATGAAAGTGCTCTTTATTCACCTAAACAGCTAAACCTAAACAGAGGGCCTCAGCACAGCGTGTGACTCTGAGGTCCAGGTTAACAGTCTGCTTTTCAGAGAACTCCAGAAGTAGATGTGTCCATCAAAGCAATGAAAAACTTACGTTGAGGAGGTATAGAGCTTAGAGATAGGAAGAAAAACTCCAGCCAGCAGCATCCAATCACGCACCCATTTCCCAGATTGTGTATGGCAATTAAATATGTAGCAAATAGATATGGTAATTGAAATACGAATTTTCAGCATTGTCATGCTCATCGTTCAGATTTATACCTACACAATGACAGAAGCAATATGTACCTCTACCACACAGCAACAGCCTTCCCTTTTTCCCCTCCTCCTTGCAGCAAAAGTAGGCAAGAGCAGATCAAAGAACTCATTACAAAATATTGCCTTATCAAGTATTCAAATGTATTTAAGCCACTTGCTGTTCAAGAGCTCAGGTTGTTATCCCACAAAAAGCTCATTAACTGTAAATTAAAACCTTTTGTGCTTCAGTAGAATTAGAAAGCAAATGTTCAGAGACCAGCAAACTGCACAATCGTCTGGCAGCGCCCTCCAGAACTGGAAACTGCATCCTGTTACCTTCACAATAATCCTGAGAGAAATTTGCAGACTGATGACAACTGCACCTTCAGAGTATTTTGTACGAAGAAACATACTCTTCACCAAAGCACAAGGCAGCCATGACCTGAGCTGTGGTGCTCTCTTGGGCACGCACCCAATTCCCCTCTGTGGGAATGAGAAACATGAGAAACAAACATGAGTATCGTGAGGAAACAAATATTCTACATGTACACAAAATAAATTTGGCAATAATCTTTACTTCAGAAATTTTATTTAGAAAACCATTTATCTAACCTGTAGTTCTGGGGTAAATTTGGGTTTTTCTTCTTGTCTCTTCCTAAGCTCTTACCCTCTGAGCAAAATTCTCATGACATTTTGCAGTATCTTCTGTCAACAGAAAAGAGAAGACAAGATGTGCCTTCATCTGTCTACACAACAAAGTAATGGCCTTAGATGCTGAGTACTGAATACCAAATAGTCACATAAAATTGCTCATAATCAAATCCTCAAAGTCTTTAACATTTTGAATAATTAATAAATCCAAGAAAATAGCTATTTGTTCAAAGGCAATCCATGAAAAAAAGCCTAAGACCGACAAACAAGTTATTCTTTATAAATCGTTGCTGTGCTGATGCAGTTACGTCAGATAAAATGAAGCACTCAGCTCTTCAAGAACCAAATGCTTTGGCAGCCTTTCTAACGGGTAGCAAACAGATTAAATGAAGCACACAGAGACGACTAATAGAGGAGAAACCTTGCAGTGATGGGAGATTATCCTCAATGTATATGACATTTCATCTATCTGGAGCGCTGAGACTCCTTGTACGCAGAATAATAAAAAAATAATAAGTGAACAGCAGCACAAAGGGGTACACTGAGACTGGAACGAGTGTCAGTAAGCATTTTCATTAGGCACAGCTGGAAGGTCTGAGAATATGCTGTGTAACCGAGTCTATTAAAATTGAGCTGTGTTAACTGCTGACACAGCAGCTGTGCTGCTTATAGCGAAGGCAGCTCCACAGCTGGTGCACAACAGCATGCAGCCATGCACAGACCGGTGAGCACTGGCAGATCCTGTTGGAGGTCATCAGAAGCATTTTTTTCTAATAATCTTCAGAGACTGAAAAATGGGTGACACTGAAAATTACCACTAGGTTTATAAACCGCTGCCAAATCCTTTGTGTTACGATGATCGTTTTTAATGAAATGTGATATTTTCTTCCACAATATGCTATCAAAAGTTTCTGATACAATAGAGGTAATATCTGAGATGCTTTCATCGTCTCAGCCTTCTGTTAATAAAACACAGACATTAATCAGATGTTGTCTTTTAAGTGCAAATCAGAGCAGAGATTCACATTCTTAAGGGTATTTTTACAGTGCTTTTTCCTACTGTCAGGTATGAAATGTGTGCAGGCTGTAAATGGGTAACTCAAGAAACTTTTTCCCTGAGATCATTTCAGTGTGTTTCTACAGTTCAGACCAGATTCCAGACATGTATTTTTCATGCATATCCAGCCATCCATCCAGCACGGGTTTTATGCTGATAAGTAGATCTTCACAGTGGGAAGCAAAGTCTTAGGGATGGCCAAAGAGCTTTCTCCTCACTTCACAGACCGATGAAACTGCAGGCCTGGAGAGCCCATCTGGTTTCCACTGCCAGAGTGGTGTGGAATAAGGTGTAGAGTCAGTGGGGTGGCTCCAGCCCACACTCTTTCGATCTCTTTGGTGGTATCAAACCCTTCTCCCAAATGCTTTTGCCTCTAATCCAGCTCATCCTGCAGCTGAGGTGTATCCATAGGCCCCCCAGCGCTTCTTATCTTGGAAAGGTGTGGCCCATGTTCAAGTCACCTTTCCTCTGCTGTGCCCATGCTCCTGAGATGCCTTCAGCACTCTGTGCTATTGAACTGGACCACCAAATAGAACAGAAAGAGATCCTGAGGACCCCACTTCTGTTTCCAATCCTGTGGGGGGGGGGGGGAGGGGGGCGGGGGGAAAGGTATGCTAACATCTACTTTTCATTCCCCAAACATAAGACATCATTTAGTAGTGGACTTTGCCCTGACTAATATGATTTCACCTGAAATATTGTCTCCAGAACAGTGTCAAATGCATTAAAACCAAGGAAGAAAGATCTCATCAAGTATCAGCAGTAAATCCTTTTACAAAATTTTGCATGGACATAAGATAAATGGTTGACTCTTCCAAAGGAAGTCAGCTCTGTGAGAGCTATGCCATTGATTGAAGTAAAACTGTACTCAGAGCTCAGGGGTCATTATTCTCAGCAACTGTGTCTATGCTGTGCAGACCAGAGGACTTAATGCCATCCAGCATGGCGTCCTCCTTACTGGTATAACAAGATTTCTGCCCCAAAGCAATCACTGTGTGCAGAGGGTTTGCTGCACACAGCCCTGGTGTTACCCATATGTGAACCTGAGGACAGCCCTGTGCAGCAGGAGGGGTGCAGCTATGTGCTTCCCCTACACACAGATGCAGAAGCCATACAGGACAGCACACAGATAGAGGTGTACTTCAGAAGTTAGCAAATCAGAGATTTTAAACAGCAGCCAGGCTGGGATGTGAGTTGGAGCAGACAGCACCTGAGCACTCCAAAAACGCAGTGCTGCTTTCAAGTGAGTGCTGGTTAGTAGGTTAATTATCTTACTGTATATAAAATGAAGCCCCTTAACCTCATAGCGTCCCTTCTGTTAGCAACTTCCCTCAGTGCCTGTCACCAGCAGGTTGTAGGTGCCTCCACAGCACATTCCACAGAACAGGGTTTTCTACCCTCTGACCCCCCCCAACAACCGTTCAGCACTGAAATGACAGCTTGATATACAAATGACCTTGAGATACTCACATATTCAAACGTTTCCTTACATAAACGTTCTGAGGATTTAAAATGATTCGGAAACCATTTATCAGGCTGTGGTTAGGGTGGCACTGAGCTGCTGAGAAGCAAATAATCAGAGTAAGAAACATTTTGTTCTGCTGTACATCCCTCTCTTCATACGTTGTCAGGAGACAGCAAGGAGCAGTGAGTCATGCCCAGAGTTACCAGAATGAAAAGGGGCAGAAATAGATTTCGCCTGTCCTTCTCACATCACCCCACCATATGCATCCAGATCGTCATTAATTAAGGCTTGAATGTAAATTATTGTGATAATTGCAAATTAATGCTGGGAACCAGTCCAGCAGTGCCTTCCAATAGATGCTGCTGAAAAGATGAAGCACATACGCTTTTCCTCCCAACACCACCAGGAGCCTTGTCTCCTTCCATGGCTCCCCCGCATGTACACCCTCTTGGCAAAGAATTTTAATACCATGCCTCCAGCAGCTTTGAGCCCTTAGGGCATGAAAAGAAAACGGTTAAGTGTTTCTCAGGTTTATTGCAAATGTAACAGATCCTTAAAGCCTTAGAAATCATCATTGCAAAATCGTCATAGAAAACCTTTTCTGTGGATACAGAAGATTCAGACAAAAGCAAAACACTAGGAAAAGGGTTGTCTAGTAATTATTGAAAGAATAACTTACAGAAGTGTTTCTGCTGCAGCAAAATATTCTTTCTTTGCCCTCTCACCCATGTGGTTCTTGCATGGATGAAGTCCTGTCTCCAGGGGATAACAGCAACTACAAAGGCCCACCAGAGGCTTCTAATTTCCTTTTATCATTAACTCTGATACTATCCAGATGGGAATGCTGTAGCTCTGTATGATGTAACACTGAATGGCATATTAATAACTTCTGAGTGCCTGGATGTAAGTCTACAACCAGGTATTCTAGAAGAACTCCAGGCTAACAGAAAGCACCAGCATCTTTTGTTGTTTGCATGATTCACATTACGATAGCCCCAGGAGGCCAGTGATCCAGGATGCCTGAGACCATAGGAACAAAGAGGCTGTCCTTTCTCCACAGCTTTCCTTCCTGCAAGAAATTAAATGTGATTGGGTCATCACATGAAGCTTTCTGGCCATGCTCTGTCTACAAGGTCAGCAGCACAGAGGAGGTGAAGAAGACTTTCTGGACAGTCACTTGCTTCTCAAGCGTGTGATGGTAGACCAGCTCACCCTGGTTTGGAAAAAGGCATCCCAACTTCCAGAGCTCAGGTATTTTCTTAAAAGCTGATCCTTGGAGTTGGTCATGCCTGACGTGCTCTGTGGGCTGGCATGAGAGAAGAAATGACTGGACTGATCTCTGTTTTTCTGCTCTGCTTTGTTCATATGAAAACAGGTAGTTTTTCTCTGTTCTTGGCAATTGTTTCTCCTTCCAGAGAAGTGTAATCTCTGGTTATCAACTGATTTAAAACCGGTATACTCCATATTGTCATAGGCATGTATTTTTGCTTGGGTAAATCACTGACAGGACACTTATGTAACCTAAGTTTTCTGCAGTGTATCTTCCAGGTGTGCATGAGAGCAAGGCATCCTCCTAAGTGCCTGCAAGCCTCCTAAACCAAATCTGTCAGTGTCAGTTTCCCTGACTGCTTACATAACAATCTACTCTTGTCAGGACCCCAGACACATCTCTACCTACTTCTCCACTCTTTCACATCTCCTACACCTGAGTGCCCTTCTCTGAACTCTGTATTCTTTCATTCCTCCGCCTTTACCTGCATTTCCATCGACTTGCCCCTAAATCCTACCTTCTCACCCATGCAAGGCAAGCTACATGTCCTCTAGCCATCCTTCCCTCCTTATCCTAAGTTGGTCTGTCACATCCTGAACCAGAGTCACAAACGCAGGCTTTAAAGCAGTGTGTGTGAGTAACAGCAGCTCTGAGCTCTGTGTGTGCATTTCTGCCAGCAGATGAAGGTGGATGTGTCATGTCTCCTGAAAAGCCCCCCGCACAGTGTGCTGGGAGAAGCTGTGGCCACTGCTTCCCATTTTGCAGATCTTCTCATACAACACTTGAACAAGGTCTGGGCAAGTGTAATGGTTGGAAGAAACACCAGCATGTGGTCTATATTTCCTTGTCTGCAATGAACATCTGAATGTGATCTGAGAGGAACTTTTACTTCTTATGAGAAGAGGCTCAGGGCACTGGGCTGCCCGGCCTGGAAGAGAGGTAGCCTAAAGACAACCTTTACTTCTCTGTGCAGCTCCTGAGGAGGGGAAGCACAGGGAGGTGATGGGCTCTGCTCCTGGGAACCAATAGCAGAATGGGAATGGCACAGAGCTGCCAAGGGAGGATCAGGCTAAGCAATAGGAAACATTTCAGTGCAGTCAGAGTGGTCAGGCACTGGGACAGGTTTCCTAGCGAGATGGCCCATGTCTCATGACAGTCAGTGCACAAGAGGCAATTGGGTTACACTATCTTAACATGTTTTAACTTTTATTTAGCTCTGAAAGGGTCAGGCAGTTGGACCTGATGATATTTGAAGGTCCCTTCCAACTGAACTGCTCTGTTCTGTTCTATGCTATGTTATGTTATGCTATGCTATGTTGTGCTATGCTATGCTATGCTGTGAACTCCTTGTAGAGATCAATCCCAACTCTGAAGGGATGAGAAACACCACCCAGCAGCTGACCTGCTGATCACCAGCACAAGCAGTCTTACGTGCTCACAACAGACGGACACTGTCAAAACACAAGTGTTTTTCACAAAGCTTTGCAAATCTTCAAGGAATTAACAGAATATCACAGAAAGTCACGCCAGCTTTGACCCCGTGTGCTGAGATCAGCATGTTGCTGACTATGAGCAACTGGTGGAATCTTTTCAGCACCTGTATTTTCCTGAGGTCAGTCCAATGAACAGCACTCCAATGACATGTGAATGACACACTGGCAGAGCTGTGGCTCACAGTCTGCAGCTTCCAGGCTCTGATAGCAAGTCCAATCTCACAGTGTTGAATCGAACACCATGCTGTATCCAGAAGCACTCTTCATCCATCCTAGGTAGGTACCTTAAGCATCTGGACTTCAAGCTGAGATGCTGTTTGGAGATGATGTTGAGAAAAACTGGTCATAAGACCAGTAACTTTTTAGAAGGTTCAATCCCAAACTTTTGCAGAACTATTTAGAAACTGATTAAAACCTGGCAAGAGAGACAAGCTGGTTAAATAGGACACTCTGAAAGTCAGCCAGTTGGTGTGATATAAGAGAATGTAAATTCTTTCAAATCCTTCATCATTTTGACCCATTTAATCCTATAATTATCATTGTCTTAAACTGGAGAAAAATGTATGACTAATGCATAGCATTCTGTCTTCATGATCCAGGGGCTCATTTGCTGCTTCACTATGCTAATTCTCAGTGTTTCTAATAGTCTAGTTATTGCTGTGGATTATGATAGCATGTATGAGTGCATAGCAATCAGAATTACAACAAATTTGAAATAAGTCCTTAACTGCAGCATCCATGTGTTCATTAATCAATATGCTTATCAAGTTGTTTTTTTAATGTACTCTTATTCTTCTGGCAGCAAGTGAGGTGTTCTTACATTTGGAGTGAAAGATTCATCCTTCCTATCCAGTATAAAAGCTGGAGAATGACCTCCAATGCTATAACAAGTGAACAGCCAATTTGTCATGCAGTCCTTGTGCAGGACTGTGTTGGAGCAACATGCTGTAGCCATGAAGGACATACCTAAATGCATGATGTGGAACAGAGAGCACTGGGAATGGCACACAGAGCCATTCTTCTGTGAAACAGCAGTGCTCAGCTTTGTATTTTCTGGATTGTGGGATGTCCATGAACAGGCCAGTCCTTCATCACAAATGCCAGGTAGCTCTAAGGCTGCTGTAACTTTTCATCTGCATTGAAAAAGTGGAGGAAGACCTGTACAGCTTGTGACTTTCTGGGGTTTCTGATCCAGGTGAAGCTTACCCAGAGAAACAACATAAGAGTATGGAATGAGTCCCTGACAAATCTCATGCCCCTCTGCCAAGAGGGGGGGGCTATCTGCAAGTATTTCATAGCATAGAATATATAAGGCACTGAGGGACAAATCTGCCTCCTGTTCCTAGCATTTCTTTCAATCACATCTGAACTACTAAAAATCACATTTACCATTGAAATTCAGGGTGAGATAGTGATCAAACCAAAGATATGGCTGAGCCAGTTGAAATTTCTTAAAGAAGAGGTAATAGGTTCTGACAGTTCTAACAAAGAGTGGAGGCATTTGAGTAGCGCAGTTTCAATAAGTAGAAAAATGTGTGATGTCTTCAGTACGAATTACGGTCCACTAACCCCATAATGTCCAGTTTTCATTTTCATGTAATGAAAAGTTTGTAACACCCCCACTGCTGCCTTTAATTCCCTGTAACACAAGACCAATTACATCCTTTCCAGACGGTTGTTCTTTTACTTCATATTCTGCTTCAGGAGGAATTGTTAATATCTTTCATATAGGTGTGCTTTTGGTACTGTTATAACATCGTTATCCAAAAGAGACTACAGAAGCAGGTTCATTAGCTGAACAATCTCAGCCTTGTCATATTTTTTCAGCCTAGCAGAAATTAGTCTGTTTTATTGCTGGCTGCTGTTTACTGAGACCTTTTCTCCAGAAAAAAAAAAAAAAAAAGAAAAAGAAAAAGTAATTTAATTGCTATCTCTGTAGCAATACCCAGTATTTTATCACTGAAATGTTGAAGGTAAGGCACAGTTCTTTTCTTTTTTTTAATTGTTTCTCCATTATCAAGTTATGTCCCAGATGAAGCAATGACCTTAGTGTACTGGATCACAGCTGTGCAGCAATATGTTTCTCATGCATTGTACCCACCTGTTGTGTATTTTCCCTCTTAGAATAAATATGGAAAGAGCAGATAATGAGGATAGATTCGGTATCTCTATTCAGAAGGGAGATGTATAAAAGAGCAGCTATCCTACCAAGCAATTGTTTATTTCAAAGGGATAAAGAAATAATTTACAGATGTTTCCTTTCCTATTTCAGCAGAGATGATAGCTTCGATGAGTTTTTATAGATAATGTGGCAGAGGGGTTGGAACTTGATGATCCTTGAAGTCTCTCCCAACCCAAGTCATTCTGTGATTCTATTATTCCATTCTGTAATATTGCAAAAGCTTCTACTGTGGTTTGAAATACTTATTTGACAGTAGCATTTCCTAATATACCCTGAAGACCAAGAAGAGTATATTTGAAGCACTTTAAAAAAACGTATTTATTTCCTAACAGTCACTGAGAGGTGATGGCCAGGTTTCACCTAGCCAGGCTGCACTCAGTGCAAAGTCTGAGGGCAAAGATCGCTGTAAGCCACCTTCATCATCCTTCTGTATGGATGCAGCAGTTCCCAACAGACACTGAAACAGAGTTAGGGACAAATGTTGAAAAATACCATAGGCAGACACAAATGTTCTCTTCAGTCTGCTTAGTCATGCTTGTCCCTCTGCTATTCCTCTTTCTGCTAATTTTATTTCAATCGTTATTGCACAGATATTTGGAGGAAGGAGAGCTGAGCAAACGACATTTTCATTCTGGGAGGATTCATTTTCATGTTATATCTCAAATCAAATTGAAGCCAATTTTATGGGAAGAAAACACCCAAAGAATTGCATTTGAGAAAAGCAGAGCTGTTCGTAGGTTGTGTGGTTATGTCATGTCATGGATTTGTTGTGAGTCTCTGCAGAAGGGATGCCCTGATGCATGGCAACAAGGAAGTGAATTCTAAGGACCAGAAGCACTGAGCTTGTCAATTAGATTAAAAAATCCAAACCAACTTTTCTACTTTAGGTCTCTCAGTGTAGTAAGTTTGCAAATTTGCCATTTTCTCTTGAAAACCCCCAGGTGAGTCCACATTAAAGTAGATCTTAGAAATGCACGCTGACATATTCAAAGAATATTAAGTAATAAATAGACTCAAGAAGTTTAAGTACACAGTGGCCCAAGCACAGAACCTGTGGTGTGTATCTTGCTCCTGCAGCACCAGCTACGCAGCAGATGAGGTGATGCTTCATTCGGAGGACCTTTGTCATTCACTCCATGTAATAAAGCAATTTGCACAATAAAACTGATTTAACTGCATACATTTGAAGGAATCATGATATGCTCGCAGAAATTCAGTTAGGAAAAAAAAGACTAAATCTTATGACTATATATGAATCACTGCTATTTCATCTACTGTCTTGGATATAAAATAGTTTATACTAAAGTACCAAGGATAGCACTAAGCTCCCTTCCACAACAGTACTCGCTCTTCCTCAGTTCATTGGATTTTACATTATCATTTGGGAATTCCAACAAAAATATTTAGCCATAAGGAAATGTTGCAAGCAAAATATGACTGGTGCCCAAAATGCTTCAGTTTAAAATAGAAGCAGTCCTCCTTTAACAAGGTTAAATGCAACTTTTAACACTCTAAGGATGCCAGCAGATAAAAACATAGACATAAAAAGCAGGGAGCCAAAAGACACAGATGGAGTTAACAATGCTCTTTAAAGCCTCAGCAGAGGGCTGAGATACATTTTCAGAATAGTAAGGTCTGAGCATGGATGCAAGCACCTTGTGAAATTGGTACCGATGCTTGCACATGTGTGGGCCCTTTGGGTGAGCCCTGCAGGGGCAGGGCCTTGGCTCTGCTTGGTGGGGTGGAACCCAGCAGCCCCACTGCCCTTTCCTGGCAGAGATCTCTTCTTTAGCATGCTCTGCTGCCAGGCAGTTGATGGCATCAGGATTTGTCCTTGGGGATGGTGTGACATGTGCCTCTGGGTCCAGAGAGATATGTGAGCAATGCTTGCATTGAGCCTTTTGCCGCATCATGAGCAGATGCAGCTCACTGCACACTGAGGGCTTGGCCAGAGAGGTTGCTCTGACCTCGGCTCTTTGTCTTTCAAGCTGCTTGCAGCCCAGCAGGGCACGGGTTAGCACACAGTCAGCTGGGGAATTTGTGGGACAACAGTGATAAGAAGCTGTTTACATCTTTTGATCTCAAAAGTCTCCTTAGTAATTACAGAAGAGTTGTTTCCTTGCTGCTACGGGGGATGCTGTTGTACTTGTAACTTTGAATCAGAAAGGAAGAAGATGGATGGGGACTACAAGGAGCTGTAAGTGGCCTCGATCCATTCCTGAGAGTAGTGTCATTTCTGTGATAGCCTACACTTGCCAGTAACTTCCTCTGCACATCATGCTGCCTCACTGGCAACAACACTGAGGAAAAAGAGAAACTGCCTGATTCTGACCTTCTCTGTACTTGTGCACCCATGCATCGATGCCCATGTATTGCTGCATGCAAACCACATCCTCCTGGAGGAGAATCAGGTCATTACACAAGAACAAGGTGCCTGTAAAATGATGTGTGCAAAGAGCAGCACGTGGGCCGGCCCAGTTACATACACACAGGTGCTCTTTGGCAGCAAAGGGCCCAAGCACATGCAACCTGCAGGGCTGCACAAAATGAAGTGCCAGGGAGAGCAGAGCATCATTCAGTGCATGGCTTTATGTGGCTGTGTTACAGTGTCCTGTAAAAGCAATGAAAGCATAAGGTGTCTTACATGAACTGCGTGTGCAGGTGCATGAGCACACGTTCAGCACAGCTTTATTCTGTGTCCTGCAGAGAGATTTCTTTCTCCATACTGGAAAGAAGCAAGAAGAAGCTGCCAGACTTGGGGCTGCTTTGTTTTTTTTTTTTTTTTTTTTTTTTTTTTTTTTTTTTTTTGTAATACCAAATGAAAACACTGCTGTTTAGATTGAATTTTATGAATCATGTGATTTCATTAATGTTTCAGAATGTAAGTGCAGCATTCCCATTTGGCATTAATGGTATTTATGAAAGAAACCAGAAGAACATGTTCAAATTTAAAACACGGCAATATTTTGCCTTCTGGATATTTTAAAATTTTTATTTTCTTCTGTGGATGGAAAAGGAAAAATAGTCTGCAGAGATTTACATGAAAAAATATCAAAAGATCATATCACTGCCTTGAAGGAGATTTTCACATGAAGTTTCTCTGTGTCTTAAAGGCAACAATTTTCTGCATAGATTTTGTTGCTGTTGATATGGAATTATGGAATTAATCTATATTTTATTAAGAGCTTTATAAGTTCATACGCACTTCAAATCATAAAAAGCATGCAACTATCCTGATAATGCAATGGTATGCAGAGACAAAGAAAACTTCTTTGGAAGAGACTGAAGAAGACATAGGATTCATGCAGAAATGCATTGAGCACTGTTTCCACAAAACTTAACAAAAACTGCCTACAAACTTGAGGAGTGCCAGCTGCTGGGATCTGGTGTCCTTTGCTATAGAGAGACTATGCTGCAGTATGGGTACTGGGGTTCCAACAGGGCTGGCCCTACCCAGCTTTGGTCTCACTGCTAAGTATGCTCTACATTTCTGCAAGGAAGATTATCAAGGATGATGGATTCTTCCTCCAATATCTCTCATTCCAACACCTGCATTATTTCATTTTACTGTGACCATTTGTTGTTACTGAAGTTATCAAAACGAAAAACTGCACTTGCTGCACACCTTAGTGCTGTCTTTGCTATAACATCACCAAATGGAAGATACGACTATAATCCTGACAACATTAGCACATGTCAGTACTTTTTCATGGGTGAGAAACTCTGGCAAACTCTGATATAAAAATGCTGTTAGGTTTATGCATCCTTGCAGTATTGTTATTATGATACAGCAATTGTATTTTTCAAAATTAGTGTTCAAGCCACAGTGGATGATGTGCATATTAGTAGACAAGAGGAAAAAGAAAGCATAGAAGGCAGCAGTATCTGTCTCATTGTCTGTTTCAGGATATTAGAAAAAATTTATTCTCAGAAAGAGGGGTGAAGCACTGGCACAGGCTGCCCAGGGAGGTAGTGGGGTCACCGTCCGTGCAGGTACTCAAGAACTGTGTAGATATGGCACTGAGGCACATGGTTAGTGGGCACAGTGGGGATGGGTTGGTTGTTGGACTTAGTGGTCTTTTCCAACCTCAGTGATTCTATGATTCTATGATTCCATTTGTGATGAGTTATAATGACAAGGACTTTTATTAAAAGTTACTATTTAGTCAGACTGACAAAGGCAAGTGCTGAACTCCAGCTCCCAAACACAGCTTTGGGCACCTGATAGAAGCACGCTGTTTCTCAGATCTGCTACAGACACACAACTTCTGCTGAAGATAAATAGTGGCTGCAGGAGAAGCCAAGTGGCACAGCTTTCTAAATCTCAGGTTTGCTTTCCCTGGCAGCCTCAGAAGCAGTTGGAAACAAGTTCTACCCTCAGAGTTTCCACGAAGTTCTCATGGCTGTTTCATAGAGAACAGCAACATCAAGGTGATTTTAAATGCCTATGAATTTCCTGCTGCAAGGTCTCAATTACAATGTTTAATAGCAGTCTACAAAATTACGGACAATAGTGTTTGTTGTGATTGACTAAATTACTCAGTATTCACTAAATCAGTAGTTCCTAAACTTCACTTTCACCAAGGTCCGAAGTCTTTGCTGAAGCATTTTTGTGGAAGTAATATTGGGATTACTATGATAATAGCCTGTAACTGTTCTCATCCACATCATTGGATTGATACATCATTACAATTTTTGGATGCCTTTTTCCACTTCCCAGGCACCTCTCATTCCTGCCTCACTTCAAGCCCTCCACCTTACAAATCTCAACATTTTCCCCTGTGGAGTAGCTTGTACCCCTCCCCCCAAATGCTTCTCACCTGATCTTGAGCATTTCAATACTTTTGCAGGAAGAGTGGAGACCTGTAACCCCGTGGGGGCACAGATCCATCCCTAGTAGGACTTCTGGTTGCTTGCAAGTGTGTGCTCAGGAGGATCAGGGAGGATGCATCTCGGGCTGAGGAATCACATGAGGAACCCGGGGCACACTGATGTGCTCACAGAGAGCCGTGGCAGTCCAGGCATGCTGCAGTGCCAAATGGCAGCTTCAGTTCTTCCTTAAAAAAATGTGTGTAAACAGTGACTGGATGGCAACTAGAATGAAAAGGGCATCCAGAATAAAAAGCTAATTGTGTGTGTGAGCTCTAATCCCATGTCTCAAAATCCCCGTGAGGAGCATGTAGAAACAAATCAGGGAGCAGCACAGTTCAGTGGTTGCAGTGTTCTCAGACATGTTTGCTTAAACTTCTGCGAGGACTGGCTCTGACTGAAAGCATGAGCAGGTCAAACTCAGGTTCCTGAGAAGCTTCTCTGCAAGAACTTCATCCTTGAAAACCTGCCAACAGGGGCAAAAAGATATTTGTTTATCGGCATTTTTAAATGCTTCCTATGCAGTTTATACAGGCCTTTCCTACCAGCTTTGAATTTCAGGCTTCATCAGATTTAATAGAACACCACTGCTATCTTTGTGGTGTCAACACTTTCCTTTAGGCTTCTCTTGAGCTGCAGGGTTTCTCCCTGCACTCAACCTAAGCAACTTTTAATCCTGCTCATCAGACCTGCCTCTCTTGCTGATTGCTGCTGGGTCGGGGTACTGGGGCTGCCCACAGCAGGATGGTTTCTGCATCATGCTATTTGTCACAACTTGTTCTCCACACTCCCAACAATCTTTTAATATTAAATAATGCAGAAATACAAATTGTACAGTTAGTTTTTTCTTCTTCTTCTTCTTCTTTTTTTTTCCTTAATGATGAACCTTTTTATTTAAGACTGCAGGCTCCCGTAGCTCAGTAAGTCGTGTTACAAAAGTGCAAATGAAGACATCCCAACCTGTGTGATAATGGAATCTGTGGAGAGAATCAGTTTGTAGTCTGGGATTGCGAAGCATGTGTACAAAGTACAAAGGACAAGGGATGCAGCTTACTGTAAACAAGTATCCTGGTCCTTAGGGCAGGTTGTCCAAGGGCAAGAGGTGCTGGGATGGGGCTGAGCAGCCCCAGAAGCTGCCCAGAGCCCTCACTGTCAGCCCTGTGCTGTGCCCAGACAGGGAGGCAGCAAGCAGATGTGGCATTGTCTCACACTCACTTTCAGGGACACCAAAATGGATTCTACTTGGTGGCAAGCTTTGGAAATGGCATCATAGCCCATGCATTACAATGAGGATTACCATCAGTGGTAAATGGAGAAGCAATTGGCAATGACCAGCACTAAGCTGCGGAGATCTAATTATTTGCTCACATTACTTAAATGCATTTGAGGTGCATGTAACACTTCCAAAGGGGGCTACAGCTCCATAGAAACTGTTGAAGATTGTTTAAAAACATTGCATATTAGAAAAAAATTGTAAACATAGGCATTCAATCACGAATAATTCTATTTCCAGAAGGTCAGTGTATTTATTCTGTGTCAGCTAGTTGGTGGAAGATTATAAAGCTTCCTTTATTGCTTGAAATCTGTTAGAAAGCATCTTTTCTATCAGTTTCCTACGTTGTTCCATGCAATGGTTCACAGGCTACGACCCACAGAAGTCAAAGGTGAATTTGATTTGGAGGCCCATCAGCTGGAGCCACCAGAAGGTCACACAGATTGCCTATTGTTGTGGCAGCGTGTTTGCTTAGGGCTTTCCTGCTGCCGTGTCTGCATGGAAGCAGAGATGTTCAGACAATCCTGTTAGTCCCTAATTAGCCAGCCCCAGTGCTGGACTGCCTCCCCCCTGACACAGGGCTATCAGTCTGATTTTGGCCTCCAGTTTATTATTTATTTATTGAGGACGTCTGAAAAAGTCACAGCTTGTATGATCCTGGAGCAGCCTTTACTTTGTCACTGTGAGTGTAGTGCAACCCAAGTGAAATTTCTGTGCCTTTCTATGATAGAAAGACATATGGGAAAGGAAGGGAAGGGAAGGGAAGGGAAGGGAAGGGAAGGGAAGGGAAGGGGAATTACTATTTTAATACTTCACTTATAGAAGTCAAATGAAACTCAACCATAAAAAAAACAAAAACAAAACCCACACCCCCTAAAAACCACCACAAATAAGATGATAAAGGTTCCATTTAAACAAACTTGTCATGAGCATTAATAAAAGAGAATGGTCTAGCTATAAAACAAGCATGGAGGTGGAGGAAAGAAATAAATGTGCTTGCCGAAGATAAAAATGGCTCAGAGCCCCCACTACTGACACAGAGCTTTGCAGACAAAGCAGCAGATAGTATAACAAGAAACCTTTGATGCTGCAGAGAAAAGGACAAAATTTATAGTATCTTATTATACAAGTGAAACAGGAGAGCTCTGAAGACTTGAACTTTCACATTAAAGTCTTTTCTTACACCAGCTCAACTTCATAAATATTTATATACACACTTTTACCTCTTCACAAAACTTCTAGAGGTGTCAGTAAATCCTAAGTCCTTTTGCCTTCTTTGCTCTTGTTTCTTTAGGTATTGATGAGATGCAGAGTATCATAGCAATTTGAATGATAGCACATTAATATCAGAATGTCACATGTTTGGGAAGCCAGATAGCTGGGTGCTACAGGTATCACATGAGCAGTGCTGGAAAGATGAAAAGGAAGGGGGAGAACAGCTTCCATACTCCTGCTTACAGAAGATGAGAAGAAATCCAACAGCATAATTTCTGTAACTTTCTCTGCCAAGATTCAGTATAGCCAGGAGTGTGATTTCTGACAGAATAAAGCATCTGATAGACTTTCATTCTCAAGTCTAGGAGACAAAGGTTTTGACAAATTGCTCAGAAATCCTACTTCCTTGGCAATGTTGCCTGAGAACAAGTGCCCCACAGGGACTTTACCTGTGATTTCATGTGCCCAGACTGAAAACAAAATCTGAAAGTTTGCCAAAATTGTTCATTTAGTTTGTATTAAGGAAAAAACTGAAAAAGGGAAAGAAAAAAAAAAAAGGAAAATAAAAATAAATAAGTACTGCCAAAATCGAAGCAGGTTGTGATGGCTAGTGCTCAGCTGCACTGTGCTCCAGGCTGAAGCTGAGCTGATGTGGGGTGCAGTTTTCCTGTTGTCTGTTCATTGCCACCTATTTGATTACTTTCAGGGTTTTTTTCTTTATTTTTGCTGAGGCTGTCAACAAAAGCATTGCCATCGCTGACATTTTGAAGCAGCTCATGCAATCATCAGAGCAAGATGTACTTTCATAGAAATCAGGGCAAAGGAGCACAAGAGAAGATATAATCATTTTGTTCCATCTCCGCTATGAAAAACCGACAACAGGAGCACATAAACAAGCTAATCCCCAGTGCATCCCATTATTAGCAGATTTAGCTACAGACATTAAAAGGGAGCAGATAATGGAACGTAAGGGGAGGCTGTGGGAGCAAAATGTTGATGACGATGTTTGTTGTGAAATCAGATGATTATTGTTCAGGATACTTGCACACGGATTCATGCAGAAAAAAGTCATTCTGTGGTTTTTGGCAAACATGGTACTCCTACAGGTTTATGGACTGCTTATATTGAAGCATGTATTTATATTTATACAGATAGTAAGCCTTAGAAGGTCTGTGATTTACTGTGATCATCTGTCAATTAAGACCCCTCTTCAGGGCCTTTTTCCTGCTCAAATATCTAAACCAGGGCTGCTTTCACACAGCCCAGAAGTTTGCATTTATTAGCTCTCCATCATGAGAAGAGACATGAAGACACTTTTCTGGCATGAATGTTTTCACCACACAACTACATAGCCTAGTTTTGAGTAACGGAAGGGCAATGACAGAGATCTACACTTGCATGCTCAAACTCCTATGTGCTAGGGCCACTGGCACAACCACGTTGCCTGCCAGCAGAAAACTCATGCATTTGACAGCTTTATCCCTACTTTGTCCCTAGTCTAAAAGAAACTTTGGATGTTTTCTTATCCTCTTCATCCCTACAACCCACTCTGACCTCTGGCAAGTCTCTTGAGATGAGTGGTGCTCAGAGATGGACCTGCAGGTGAAACACACCATGCTATGAAAGGTGAGCCCAGCTACAGCTGCTGCTGCTTGGCAAGCATAAATACATACTGGTTTTGGTCACACTGTAGTTAAGGCAGCAATGGAAAATTAAGAATTTGACCTATGCTTTGTGCTTAAGAATAAGATACTTGTAGTTTTGGCCCTGATGCCATTTTGAGAATTTGTTCGGCCTTCAGCAGGACTTCCCGTGTTGTGTTCTGTGGGGACTGGGTCGGGTCTCAAAGCTGTGGGACCATCACACTGACTATGTTCTGATGGAGACACTCTCTGACCTTCAGCCCCAGACATCTCTCAAATGGAAATATCAAGTGTGACATAAATATTGACTAGAGGATGATGGAGTAGAAATCAACTATGGCAGAGGAAATACATCACTCCAAGTACTGCTATTTATTTTTAAATTTACTTGGTGCTCTTGCTTGTGACCTGCCAAGAGTAGGACTGATGTCTTAATAAGAGGCTTAAGAGGCATTTTCACCTCCACATCAGTGATGCCTCAGGCGTTGTGTGGTTCTGCAGGGTCATTCTCCAGGGGTAAAGTGCTTCCTCAGGCTGATTAAGGATTGCACGGTACTTTTGAAGAGGTAAGAATAATTTCATTTATCAATACATGACACAGTGATCGTCCTAAGCAGAGTCACGTGCAAAAATAAAGCTTCAAGTGTTTTTCATTTGATGGATTACCTGAAGAAAAAAATAAAAAATAAAAAATAAAAAAAAAATCAAAAAACAAACTGTTTTTTTCCTGCTGAATGTCAGACACCTTTTCTGACACATGCTCAGAAGTAAGCCAGCAGCATAGTTTACACCTGTGGATAACTCTGTACAAAGGTAATAATACCAACAATACAGAAGTTCTTGCCAACAGAAATGCTTTATCTCACATCAGACCTATTTCTGCTTTCAGAGTATTTGAGAAGTCCCTGGGAGTTTTCCCATTGTTTTTAATCACAGCATAAAAAGCACAGTAAACACAAACTAAAGCAAGCAAGCGACATTAGGCATAAACAATGTACAAGCAAAGAAGAACCACACTGCTGGAATAAGTTCCATAGTCCTTTCTTCATTAGAAACATGAACTTATGGCCTCAAATTGCACCAGGGAAGGTTTGCATTGAATATCAGGAAAAACTTCTTTACAGAAAGGGTGGTTAAGCACTGGAATAGGCTCCCCAGGGAGGTGGTTGAGTCACCATCCCTGGATGTGTTTAAAAACTCTTTGGATGTGGTGCTCAGAGACATGATTCAACAGAGGGTTGTTAGGTAGTATGGTTAGGTTGTGGTTGGACTTGATGATCTTTAAGATCTTTTCCAACCTGAGCAATTCTATGATTCTATATTCAATGGCTTGCATAGTAGGGTGCCATTCACAAGACAGTGCCCCAAGTACTGCATGTTCTGTAAAATAAACACATTCTGTGTCATCAGAAAACATGTAAACACATTGACTCAATTCACCTTCATTAGCCCAGCTACCTCACTCGGTATATCTCCTTCTCAAGCACTCCATACACTCAAAGCCAGAACCAAAGCCCACGTGGAAATTATCACAAATGTTTTTGGCTTTTAAAGCCAAGTTTGTTACAGTCCTTTAACAAGCACCCAGAAGGGCTGTGCTACCTGCATCCATGGATACTGAAAGCTTCCCAGGTGTGGCAGGGCCTGGCCAGGCCAGCTGCTGGGCCCACTCCTTGCCAGCAGCGGGGCTTCACCTTGGGGTCAGAAGTGAAGCAACGGCATCCTCTTTCCTCAAAGAGAAATGAAACCCAAGCATCTTTACATGCTCAGGATGAAAAGGTCACACTGTATCTGCTTCATCCACACGGCATTCTCATGTCAGAGGTAAACAGCCGCAGAATTTCAAGCAGCATACAGATCTGTTTTGAGCGGTGAGCTGTTAAGCTGTCTCCCCATATGTCTCACCTGAGCTTTTCCTTGTCATCTTGCAGAGTTAATCAGTTAAACTCTAACAAGCCCATATATATTCCCTTGCACTTCTCCCTCACATTTTGCACAAAACGGTGACCACAGGTGGGGCAGGAGTACAAACTCTCATCCTCCTGGAGCTCTTGTCAGTGGTATTTGTTGAGGTCGTGGGTTAACATACTGCATAATTCAGCTGGCACAGCTTATCCAGGAGTATGTGTGATAAGCTGAAAGGAGCTATACTTTTACACAGAAATTAGGAGCCTCCTCAGGGCACATATTCAGTTCTGCTCACGTCCCTCTTGTCACTCCTGCCTCCCTCAGACAACAGTCTGGATGGCACTAGGGAAAACCATCCAGCAGACATGAAAGAGGTTATCCTCAGGCATGAGGGCCTGGCAGGGAGCTGGACTGGGCACTGGCCAGTTAAGAGAGCAGCCCAAGGGCTTCTGGTCACCTCAGAGTTGCCTTCCTCTGTAACATATGGATGAGGATGAATAGCTGCCTGTTACAGCCCCCAGATAAAGGATCCCAACCACGTTTTAACAAGTCTTTAGTTTTTTTCTTATTTCTTTTATTTTAAAGTAAAGTGTTGCAATACAACCAGGAAACAAAGCAAAACAAACAGAAAGCTTGAGTTATTAATGTCAATCATTTTTTTTTTATCTAGGAGAGATTTACTTTTCCTCAGAATATCACTCAGTCTTGGAAAGTGTTAAAGCAAAGATCTGAAACATAGCCTCCAGCCTCCCAAACCAACGTGTGTATCTTCGATGATTAATTTGGAGTGAATATTTGCCCAACTCTCCTTCAAGTAGCATGGGACACACTGGTTGTATCCATGTTCACTGGTCTCCTCCTGGTTCTTTAAATTCATTCACAGACAGCTCTGTTGCAGAGGCTGGGAATTATTGCACAGCCTTGCTCTCCTCATGTCCATACACAAAGCATCGGGACCCCACTGAAACTCAGCTATCGGGATGTTGATTAATAACCAGCGATGGAAGGAAGTCACAGAGCTCAGCCCCCACCCTGTGCCTGCACTCGGCATGTACAGGCTGGTTCTGGCAGGAGCCGACGTGGCAGCAGCTGATCCTCCCACCAGCCCTGCTGTGACAAACCTTCGTCTCCCTGCTCAGCACCACTGTGGTGCCACCCTCACAGCCAGCTGTGCCTACTGCATCTCAGCTCGCAGGTCGCACTGCCTTGGGATCACTTACAGCTCTCAAGAGCACTGTGATGTAATGGGGCACATATGCAGCCACGCTGCAGGGGACAGACTTTCTGAATGCTCTTGCTGACTTCTTCTTGCCCTTATTTCCCAAAGCTTGGCACACCCAACCCTGCAACTTTTCCATACATTTGGGTGGCCTCCACCGGCAGCAGGTCTGCTAAGGGTTAGGTGAACAAACACGATGCTGTCAATAGGGCACAGCTAAGCAAGAAGGGCTTACAACTTCTGTGTCCTCTCACAGTTGAAAACGTCCAGGCTTGCCCTTCATGAGTATTCTCTTGCGACAGCATCCCGAGCACCTGGCTGTGCACGAGATAGTCCCGGGGGCTGCACAGCATCCTTGCAGACGCGAACCCCGGGGACGGGATGGGGACCTGCCGGCGGGCGGCTGCAGGACTCGCTTTAGGCCTCGTTCCGCCCCCACACCTCTTTTTCACAGCGAAGCCTTTCTGCAGATAAATCACCTCGGCGTGTTCAGGGAGGGGACGGAGGCGCTTAGCCCGCAGGTAACAGTCCGCCCGCCCGTCCCCACCCCCGGCCCCTGCGCGCCGCCGCCGGCAGCAGAGCGGCCCCGCCCGCCGCGCACCTGCCGCGGGCCGCCCCCGCCGCGGGAGGCGGGCGGGAGGAGGGTGGGGGCGGCCCGTGCCCGGCGTGCGCCCGGAGCCCGCGGGCGCCGCAGGAGGAGCAGGAAGCGCCCGGGCGCATCCCGCCGCGCTGTCACATGACTCAGCAGCCGCCGCCGGGCTGAGTTCAGCCGGCGCCGCGCCGGGAGGCGGGGGGGGGACCTGCCGCTGCCGCAATGAGCCCGCGGCCCCGCGCACGCTGAGACCGCGCGCCCCGGCCCGGCCCGGCCCCCGTTGCGGAAGCTCGGCGGGGCCGCCGCCGGTGCGCCGCTCCCCGCGCTGCGCGGCGGCGGTACTATGCTCACGCGGGTGAAGTCCGCCGTGGCCAATTTCATGGGCGGCATCATGGCTGGCAGCGCGGGCGCCGAGCACGGCGGCGGCGCGGACCTGCCGCTGCGCTTCCCCTACGGGAGACCCGAGTTCCTGGGACTGTCCCCGGACGAGGTCGAGTGCTCCGCCGACCACATCGCCCGCCCCATCCTCATCCTCAGCAAGGAGACGCGGCGCCTGCCCTGGACCACGGGCTACGCGGAGTGAGTACGGCCGCGGGCAGGTGGAGCCCTTCCCTTCGGCCCTTCCTCCGCCTCCGCAGCCCCGCGGCTCGGCGTCCCGCTCGGCGCCTATCGGCCGTGCCCTGGCGGAGCCGTCCCGGGCCTGCGGGGCGGAGGGAGCTCCCGCGGTGCCGGGCGGAGGTCTCGGCCGCGGCTCCGTACCTGGGCGTGTGGGAGACGCGGAGCGGATGGGAGAGCGGCGGCTGCGGGAGGGCTGAGGGTGGCGACTTTTGGTACCGGGGTTGCGGCGGAGATGGGGAACCGCCGGGAGCGACTGCGCTCGCTTATGGCTCGGGGACAGAAATCCGTTGGTGGCGAACGTCGGCTCGGTGCGTGCGTAACTGCTTCACCCTACCTGTGAGCGCGGGCGGGCTGGGGGCACCTTCGCGAGCCTCGACCGCGTTGGTCGGGACCAGGTAGTAGTCCTAAACACGAACAGCCTCGGACTCAGGGCAGCATTTGGCCGTGGCTCCTCACCCCCTGGCAGCAGAGCAGCTGCAGGGCAGCACACGTCCTTGCACCTGACTCCCCCTCCCCTCCCCCTTCTCCCCTCCCCCCCCGATGCTGGGAGCAGGTCTGAGGATGCGGCTTCTTTCTGCTGCTGTCTCCAAGTCTTGGCCGTTCCTGGCCCTCCATGTCACTCCAGCTGGCATCGTACCGAAGTTCACTGGCTCAGCTTGTCCAGGCTGGTTTGTGTGGGCACCGTCTCTTTGGGCATATGTGAATTCTTAACAAAGCTCCTGCAAAAACTGCAGTGAGGTGCTGATGAATGATTGCTAGCCTTATTTAAAAGGTTCGTATGAGTTGCTGCATCACTGGGGACACGCAAATAAGAGGGGAGACTTACAGAAGTTCAAATCAGACTGTTCTCCTCAGATCATTAGAACTGAATATGTTACTGAGCAAATTCCCTAGGAACTCTAAGTTTAAATGTTTAAAAGTAAGCTCTAATTGTTCTGCTGCTATAATAGAGCATCAAATGCAGTTCTTTACCAAAGCAGTAAGTGCTGCTATTCTTAGCTTGTGTGTGGAGCGGTGGCTCTTGGTGGGTGGCTGTGGCTGTGGGCCCAGGTGTGTGCAGCTCCACTGCCTGCAGTCTGGGCAGTCCATGAGGGTACCAGGACTGTTCTCATACAGGTGTTCTGCTGAGCTCTGAGCAACTGAGTGAACTGGGAGGTGTAACTAAGTTACTGGCCTCCATTCCAATTGCTATCTGTGTGAAAAGAGATCAGCCTTTGCTTTTATCACCTGGTTGTTTCCCTTTTCTTGCCTCATCTGCTCCTGTACAGCCCTGGTTGCAGTAACTGACTTCAGCATTGACTTCTTTGCTATCAAAAGTGCTGTCAGGCTGTTCCCAGTCACATCCGTCTGCTCCCCAATGTGGGCTTTGATTGCAACCAGAAGATGTCAAAGTGCTCGTGGCGCTGGAGTGAAGAAGGAAGCAGTACTGCCAACATTACGTTGCCAGCCAAAGGCAAAGCAGTGCCACAGACATAGCATGCAAAGAATAAGAAGGAGATAGGGGCAAAATTGGGTTTTGCCAAATCTGATGTTTTCTTCTCCCCTCTTGAGCTGTTCCCAGGCTATCTGAAAATAATTGCAGGAGTTACTCGGAGGTATATTTTCTAAGTATCAGTTTTCCTTTTGGAATGCCTTTGAATTAAATAGAGAAAAGGGAAAATAGCAGGAAGGTCAGATGATTCTTTTACGTATTTTTAAGTTTGTTTGCTAGTGGAATGTGGGGGAGGAAGTACTTGTATACCATCACTTAGCATTGTGTTAGCATCTATATTATGGAAACTAGCAGAGCAGTTTGCCTCTTAGTGCAATGCAAATGAGCACTTGCAGGAGTACTAAGGGTTGATATCCTCACCAGTGGCTTGTGGCATGGGCCCGGGGCAGTGGTTTGCTGTGTTGCATCAGGCTGTTGGCAGCAGGTGCTCTGAGCAGTGACACCTTGAAGTTAAGGAGAGGTTTGTTGTAGGCTTAAAAGATGGGGATTTCATCCTGTAGAGAGTATGTTCTGCCTTTGTTTTGTGTTTGCCAGCCATGGTGGGCCATGCACACAGTAGGAAGCGGAGGATTTATGCTTCATGCCCAGCACTGGTGCTTGCCCTACTGCATTTGGGAGGAGGCTCTGTCCAGAGAACAGATCAGAAGGCGCTTCAGGATGAGAACTGGTTCCTGTGCTGTGACTAAAGCAGTCTGAGTCCACAAAGTAGGTCATTTTTTCGAGGGACTTTCTTTTGTACTTTTGGTTCCTAAGGACAGGGGTTCCTTCCCACCTTATGTAGAAAAGTTCATCCTGTTGTTTACTTCTCTTCCTTAGCATCTGTGGCACATGCCTATTCACCAGCCCTGTCCCACCGGAGCAAGCCCTGCTCCTTCTCCTCCTCCCCATTTTCTTGCTTAGCTTGTACTGAACTTCTTCATAATAGATATTTTTGCAATGTTGCTCATCCATGTCATATTTTAAGTAAGTAATTTCAAAAAAAAGTTATCTTTGTGGTATTATGCAGTCAAATGTAAATTAGCATTTAATTTTTATTATTAGCTTTCACTCTTTTAGTGGTATAATCGTTATGCAAAGCATGTAGCAGGCAAATGAAATCTTCAGAAGCATACTTGGTGCTGGGATAAAACATCACCACTTCCTGAAATTTCAGTAGGAATCCCACAGGGATTTGGCTTTGCTTAGTGAGCAAACTGAAAGCTGTCTGTTGGAACATCTGTCCTGCCTCCTGTTATTGCGTGGAAGACTTGAGACACTGAAGCCCAGTTCATCCTGTTCTACAGAGTGGCGAAAGGCTGTTGGTAGATGTTTCAAAGAAAGATGCTCTTATGCCACAGGCGCTCTTCTAGTGGCCAGCAAACTGGGTAGAAACAAAATGAACACTATATCCTACATCTAGCAAGCTTTTTGATTGTCCTTACAGGTATCCTTTTGCTTAGGAATACTTTTTGAATCAAGGGCATCCCTAGCATATCTGCAGAATGTGGTTAGCTCATACTTATTAGGAATGGCTGAGGGAGAGAGCAGTCTGTTAGTAAACATTCCTTTAAGTCTGCCTTTAATCCTGGGGGGGGAGGAGGGGGGGGGTTAAGGAGGCTGAGGCTTGCTACTTGCTGAGAAGTGATTTATTTCAGTTGAGGAGGGGGAGAATCCTGCCTGACACTGCGTTTGCTCCTTGCCCCCTGCCCTCTGCAGGCAGCTGTGCTCCAGGGCTGTGGGGCTGCACCATGAGCTGCTTGCTGAGCTGCTGCTTCGATTGCCCTGCTGCCACGAGGAATACTTCTGTAGCTGCTTTCTGTGCTGATTCTTAGTGTTACAACCTTGCAGAGCTTCTGCTAAGCTGCTATCAGCCTCAGTGCTGAACTCTGAAAGCGTATAGGCAGCAGTAGGGATGGAGTGTGTAGCATTAGGTGGCTTAGGTAGCATTCACCCATGTCTGAGCTCTGCCCGTATCATTGCTTTTCACCTTTCTGTCTGTCTGTCTTGTTCCTACCTTGAAAGCGGAGCACGAATGGGATGGAGCAGTCTTCCCTCCTGCCTGACTACGTGTGGCGTGCAAAATGATTGATCCAAGATTGGCAATTGACAAAGAAATGGTCTGCCTTGTTCTGGTGAAGTTACAGAGAAACTGTAACAAATGACATTTTGTGTAAGGAAAGCAAAACTTCAGCCACATCCTTCATCTGTTTTGTATGTGAATGTTCATATGTGGTTGTCCAGAACTCAGTGCAGCAATTGCTGTTCTAAATAATGAGTCCTTTGATGGACTCTAATTTGCTTTTTCTGTATCACTTGCTATTCTCTCTGTTCTCTATTCTTACCTTCCTAAGGTCCATTTGGAGGCTATCAAAGAACACTATTAAAAGCACTTTAAACACAGGATTAAGTGAAACTTGGAAGGAGGCTCAGTCATGTTGTCTGTGCTTTCTTATGCAAAGGCTTGTTTAGCTTTTCTTCTTTAATCTCTGAATTATGCTCTAGATATCTGCACAGCTCCAAGTTATAATAAGTAAGCAGAAAGTAGGCTTTTGTGGTGTGTGTGTGTCTTGGCTTTATAAAATCAGTTTGTTACCCCAGCAGTGCCTTTTGCTTGATGAGCCACAAAGTCCAGGCTCTTTTTTCCATAATGTTACATTTCAGAAGTCTAGCGATGCTGTGGTTTCCCTGCTCTGCAGGCATGCAGCAGCAATTACATTTTCTCTGTGTGCTGACCCATAATGGGTACAGAGTCGTAGGTGAGATATTACAGCTGTGTCCTACTGCAGCCTTGTAACTAAGGTGCATTGTTATAGCAATACCTTAAGTTGAGAATGAAGAAGGGAGAAAGGAAGCTTACGGATTTTTTTCCACTGTTAAGTACCAGCTGTTTTGTAAGGCTGGTGATGTTGCATCATGTCTTCTCGTGCTGTGTTAGTTTATAGGCAATGAGTGTACGTGAGGGACTGTGTGAATGCTTTTTACTAAAATTGTTTGAGGGGTTTTTTGGCCATCCTAAATTTTAGGTTGTCACGATCAAGATAAAACTTGTTCATTGTCAGGGCTAGGGTAACAAAGTGATAGTTGTCCATCTGAAGTTCAAGGCAGGTAAAAGCTTCTCGCAGCTGGGAGGTGGGATAAACCAAAGCGGAGGAATTGCTTGTCCTGAGTCGGACAGTATGTCAGTGCTGGAGGTCAGCACAGGTCTTGCTGCTCTTCATCTCTTATCCTGATCCCATTGCCTGTTGCTAACAGGTGAAAGCTCTGCGGTTGGCTCCTGTGAGTTGCAGGTTAGGTTCTCCTTACTGGGAGCCTGTTTTGGAACCATCAGCTGGGAGCATGACTCATCCCTGCATGTAAACAGGTTTTTCTCTGTGCTCTGTTTGGTATAGATATCAGAGGCATAACATGCCCAGAAAGAGGACTGCCTTTTTTGTCTGGTTCTGTTTGTCTTTTTTCTTTGGGTTAAATACACAAAAATAATGAATTACTTTCCTTTAAACTTTTTAAAATATTGTTTGCTCTTCTCCGCATCTGGATAAAATTATGTTCCTTCATTCTTTCTGTAGTTCGGAACACACGGCTGGGTAGGACCTGATGGATGAGCTAAAAATTCAAATCCCATTTGTGTACCTAAAGTAGGCTGAATGCTCTTCCTGCAAATGAATTATTCTTTTATGCATAATGTAATCTTAACTTTAATATACATTGCCAAACTTATTTAAACCTGGACCAATAAAAAACAGCCTACGGGAACCTCATGGTAGTTGTAAGAGCTTCAGAAATCCCTCTCCCTGTGTAAGAGCTTATACCATAACATTTAATATTTATGTAATGCCTCTAATTTGCTGAGTGCCTTGGAAATAATAATTTCAGAATAACCTTTGAGAAAAATGTACATGTGCAAATGTTCTGCTTTCTCAGATAAAGAAACTGAGGCAGTGAGGATGAGCTTTGGTGAGAGGGTGTGATATGCATGTGGAAAATATGTCCTGAGTTCAAAGCTGTGTGCTTGAACGACACGATTTTTCCTGCCTTTGTGTGCTTGGCTTTTCCTATGTGGTCTCTGATTTCTTAGAACTAATGGGGAGAGGAGGGGAAAAAGGGTAAATCATGTGCTCTGGTGTTCTAATGTCTGAATTGCATGCACATGATTCTCTAAGAGGCAAGTAAGAAATCCATCCTCCATGCTGCCTTGTGCCATTGGCCTGTGGCTGAGGAGGAGTGCTGTCTGAGGAGCTCACTAGGTCTCAGTTCCCAAATACAGAGGAGGCACCATCAGTGTTTGGTGGACATTCCATCTTGCTCCTTTGCCTGGGATACAGCTGCATTGCATTGCTCAGGAAGGTGCATGCCATAAAGAAATGTGACAGGGCTTTGCCCCTGAGGGTGGGCCTCTTCCAGTGCATCAGTGTGATCAGATGAAACATGCTTGTATCGACCTTGAAAGGAAGCAGAGCTGCAAAGCACAGTTATCCCAGTGATGAGTCCTATGAAGTATATGAGGAGGGAATATGTTTTGTGATTCTAAAGAATGGTCAGTCAATTCTATATTGTGCTACATCCCTAGTAAGACTCTCTGTTGAACACGGTGCTCTAAAATCCAGGAAGTCTTCCTGGGCAACTCCAGCTCCACGTGAATTGTGCTTTTTGTTGTTTCTTAATTAAGCTAAAATTGAAGCAGGAAGAGGAAAGTGACTTGTAAGACTCGGTTCCCACTTGGCCAGTTGCATTCACTAAGTGGAGTTTGTGTTCGGGATGGCTGCCTGGAATAGATGGCAATAACCCGTGTGGATTTGCTGTTTCCTCATTGGGTGGAGTACAAGAGGTCATGGTTTCAAGTGCTCAGCCTACAAAGCTGTTCTACCCTTCCAGCCCAAACCCAACTGGCGCAGTGCGGCCATTTTCTTCATTTGGGATCTGTATTTGATCATTGTATTCATTTCATTCCCTTCTCTTTCTTTTGTTTAATACCAAAGGTTGCATTTGCAATGCACAAATGCTGTGTGGCCACAGACTTGATGACTGTGGTGATGCTCTTCCCAGAGCTTCACCAGAAAAGGCAGGGATTTAATGGGTCCTCCATCGTGGCTTTTCACTGTGATAACACCCTGATACCATGACTTTGTGCAGTCAGACCATCTTCACTCTTCAAGGAGGGAGGGTTGGGGGAAAAGTGGGTTCCTGCTATAATAAAAGAAATGCTTGTTTTATGCCATGAACAGTGGGTTTGGGGAGGGGGACAGCATCTGTGTGTTTTCACAGCCCTTTGTGTGTCAGTCTGTGGTGGTTTGCAGGCCACACTCCGGCACTCTGCATGCAATTGCTTCAGGACTGCTGCAGCAAAGTGTACTTGGACTACCATAAGAGGTCTCCAAGATTGTCTTGGGATCCTGTTGTAGTCATAGCACTCCTTCCAAAGTCTTTTCAGTTTAATTCTTCTGTTAAACCACAGGTCCTACAGCTAGGTGGCCTTTGTATTGTCCTGCCTGTGTCCCTACCCTCTACTCAAAGGCACTGACAGGCAATATCTCACTGTGCCTTTGCTCCTGCAGTGAGCCCTTTCAAATTTCCCAGTTTGTTCTGTGTCCTTTATGGCCTGTTATGACAATTTCTACTCTCCAAGTTCCCTGCAGAGAGGTGAAAGAAATCCAGTTCCAGCCAAGCAGTTTTTTTTTTTAAATCATCTTGGCCAACACTGAATCATTGAGGTTAAGTATTGCTTGTCTTTAGGTATGTGTTAGAGGCTTCCTTGGAAGCAGATGATTCACAGTGTGTTGTTGTAATGTTGTAAAATATCTACCAAACAACTATTGGTCTTGTCTCTGGTGGAGTCTCATATTGGAATTGGGACAGAGAATAGCTCTTCAGCTCTTGGCTTGGACACTGCTCTGTCCCGTGGGGTAGTCCAAGGAAGAAAAACAAGAAATTACCCCTCGGTTCCTCTGTGATCTTAGTATCATCAGCTGCAGCAGATCACCATGTGATTGGGCCTAAGCTTTTGTCTTGTTGTGTAGGTATAATATCTAGAAGTGTAGCACTATAGACATTGCTTCTTTGAGTTGGAGGCTTTTTGTTGGATATTGGAAGACTCACTTTTAGTGAAGGTCGATGAGTTTCTTAAAGTGCCACTGATTTTTATTTTATTTTCTTATCTTCCCCCCATTCCCCTTAATTGAGTGAAGGTTGTTTATCATTGGTTGTGGGCTTCTTTCTTTTTTGATGGGTCATGTGGAGGAGAAAACAAGAAGCTGGAAGTCTGAGCGTGGTAAGCAAGCCTTCGTGTAGTATCAAGTTTGGAAGAGCACTCCTGAGATGACTGCAGTCCCCAGGGTAGCCACTGGGAGCCAAGTCCTGCCCAACAGTTGCAGTTCCTGATCCATTTTGAGGTGAAATCTGTTGTGTTCAACCTGTCACATCCTGCATGCGTTGGGCTTGTTGAACAGCACAGACGTGCTCAGAAGTCTGCTTCTCTGCACCTCTGGCGTTGGTGGCTGTGCAGGGGGTTTAGTGCCCCTGAGAACCCATTAATCCCCCTGGCTCTGTTTCAGTACAAGTGTCTTGGCATTCTGACTCTTTGATCTTAGTTTTTTGTTTATTTGTTCAGCAGTATGTGATGCTTTGCAGAAGCTTGTGCATTAAGACTGGGTTCCTTAAATTACTGCTTATGTGGGTTTTTTTTAGAACAGCATTTTAGAGAAAGTGCCTTTTCTTCCAAGTCTGTTTTAATGGTGTTTGTTTTAGGAGTGAATACTAAAATTTGCTGCTGAGGTTGACTCTAAAACTCGGTTCAAACTAGTTCTTGTTTCTCTTTGCTGCACTTATTTGTAGATGTCTTGACTGAAAGAGGAAATAAGTCTTTTTTTTTTTCCCCCCATTTCTTTCCAGAGGCTTACACACTGGATCTTAGTTCAAACTTGTAATGTTTTCCCCTCAGAAGTTCTAAAAGCCATAGAGTAGGCTTCTGCTGCATGTGTGGTGTTGCTGGGGAATGGAGCACGCCTTTTGATTCAGGTGTTTGGGTAGGTGTTCAGAAGTGAAAAATAGTGATAATAAAGCTAACTCCAATGAATATTGTTGCCTAAATCATCGCATACATCATAACACTGTGAGTTATTGGTCTGAAATGAGCAATTTCCATTTTGCAGAATATAAATCAAACTTTTCCATCATCTTTCCACCCTTCTCTCAAAAAAACCCAAGATTTTCAACCATTTTCATGTATCTTTTGAAGATGAAAATTTAAATCAAGCACATGTGCTCTAGGGCGATATTTTCAGGAAATAAGATAGACAAGAAAATGTAGATGACCACTTCTTTAGGCTGGGGCTCCCTCAGTGTACTTCTCAATGTCATTTTAAGGTCTTTCTGTCCCACTCCAGTAGTGCAAAGCTGGGAATTACAGCAGAGCAAGCGCCTTCTGCAACTCCTCCTGCATAATCCACTAAAACCCCAGGTCTGTGGATTGTAATTCTATTAGCTGTTAATCAAATGAAGTCGGGAAGAATGCAGCTGGCGTGCAGGAATGTGGGAAGTTCCTTATCTCAGGCTGTAATCCTGCTTTTACAGGAAAAAAAAATAAGTTCTAGGCTAATGTGATTAACTGTAATCCCATTCTTGGTTGGTTTGAGAGAAATGCCTGATGCCTACATCACCAGCTAGCTCTGTGGAGCACCTATAGGGTTTCTGTGGAGGGGCTGAGATTTTGCTACTCAGCTGGTTGTCTTGGGGGCAAAAAAACTTAGCAGCAAGGCAGAAATGAACTCTCATAGTCAGCACTTAGATTCTAGTCTTTGTTTAGAAATCTGAAACTAAGAAACTAAAAGGATGTAAGTGGAAACACAAAATGAACATAATCCTTTCAGGTACCTACGTGTATGTATAAACATGGGCAAGAAACAACTTACAGGTAAACTACAAATTGCTTTTTAGAGTTTTGTAGGCCCCAAGGTTTACATTAGGATCCTGTTATTTGCTAATACGTTACTGCTGCTGACAGAATTGGTATTCTGGTTTATTTAATGCAGACAAGGGACAGGACTGTCTGGTAATAAAACTGCAGCTTTGTGTTGAAGTGAATGAATGGCCTGGGGAATTTTTTCCCACTGGGGCATGTGTTTTTCCTTTCAACATTAAGGGAGTGAGTATGCTAGCCTCTGTTGAGAGGTTGGTATGAGGTGTTAGAAATGTTGCTAGAGAGGAAGAGGTGGGGCTCTTCATGAAAAGAATGGAAAATACATTGGCGTGTGTATTGTCAGCCCCAGCATGAATGATGAGCTGCTCTGAGGGCAAATATCATCTTTTTGCTGTGTGAAGTGCAAAGTGCAGCCTAAGATCAAGGTCTTCCAAGGCCATGTCATTTGAATGTTGGGTGCTGTCAGCTGGTAGCTTTTGGGAGGGGGCTCCCAGCACTGCCATTACTGGGGCTTGTCCTTGTTTCCAGGGGACATGATAGATGAGGTATGAGGTAGATGTGGGAACAGGCAGAAAAATGCCCTGTTCACATCTTGTTCATTGGCTGGACAAATTGAAAATAAGTGTGGCTTGGAGAAGGTAGGAGATGCAGGAGAATTTATGCTGCAACAAAATGCTGTAATGCACATCCAGTCACCAGCTACAAGTAGTCAAGTTGATATTTGGAGAGGTTGTACCAGACTGCCTTCTTTATGAGTAAAAATTATGAGATAGTTTAATTACAGTGTAAGGCATGCTGCCTTGCTCACAGTTGCTTACAGACCTGAAGTTCTATGTATGCGTTCCCTCATAGTTTCCTCTACTGCTAGCAAATCTCCTAGGGCTGTCATGTTTACATGCGACCTTAAAAAAAAAAGAAATAAAAACAGAAATATCAATTAGTTGAAGGAAATGGTTTTGTTCTTCTTCCCTCTTGAAACTTCATTGGATTCCCTGAAGAAATTGAAAAGACTAGGTGAATTAACTAGATTTAATCATGGAGAAACATAGGGATGGTTGGTTAGGATGATGTGAACGGCTGTTACGTAGGTATGTGGTTTGAAACTACTATAGTCTCTCTAGCATCCTTTAAAAGAACTACCCAAAATAGTTGCTGAGAGTATAGTCCAAAAGCCGAACAAAATGTTAGAACGCAAAGGAAGTGGGGTGCAATGGGTTGCATTTAAAGCACAGTTGAGAATAGTGTTCACACTTAAATATGGGGAAAGCTAAAATGGAGAAATAATGACTGTGGAAAAACAGTTAGTAAATTCAGAGGAATTGGGAAATGGGAACAGAAATCAAGCCTGTGAAAGCTGGAGAGAGCACTTTGAAGGTAACCTGAAGTATTTTTGTACCAGGGAAATTTTAACAGGAATAGAAACATCTATCACAGGCCATAAGCAGTAATGAAAGATGACGCTTCTCTCCAAGTTGGAGTATATGGGTAGAAGTCCTTGTGTGAGGACATACAGTGGTGACAGGCCACTTTAGTAGGTTGAGGCCTTTTGTTTCACGGTGCCCAGAGGTCTTGGATCGGTCAGTGAAACTCATGTTAGAGGTAGGTGTCTTAAAAACCCAGGGGCTTTTTTTCCTTTATATTAAGGAAGATATAACCTTTGATGCTCTGCTGCTTGGCAGATGACTCTATTAATGCATTAATTGCCAGAAATTGCTCTGATATGGCTGGGTTCATTCCTTCATTAACCTGGCATTTCTCAAACTTCCACTGGGGATTGCAAGTCTGCAGTTGAAAGCAGGGTGCCACTGGGGGACATAAGCTGAGCTGCCATGAAAACTCTCCCTGGTGCGTTTCTGTTAGGAATGGCAGTCAGTCCAATGTGTGGGAGAAGGCTCTTCCACAGAGACTGCAAAGAAATTGAAAAAAGCAGCACAAACTGTACTGAAAAGCAGCATATAGATTTTCTGCAATGGGAGGGAATTCTTTCTTAAACTGAAGTCCTTTTGTAAGGTTGGGCTTGGAAATCATTATGTTTTAGTAGTCCATGATACCTTAGAAAGTAACTTTTTGTTTGAGGATGGATATGCTTATTTTATGGAATCCTGAATAAGAGCTTTTTCCAACATCTCTAACATCTGATTCTTCATCTTTTTGTTCTTGTATAATGTTTTAGCTAGCATTCCTGAAACAAAAAAGCAGAGGAAATATATATTTATATATGGGAACAGCTGTCCTTTTTCAGTTCTCTGTCTGGATCTGCTGTTGAGATCCCCAGCCCTCCAGCAGCATGGCAGAGCTGTGCACTTCCACACCGCCCTCCCCAACCTCGTGGGAGTTGCCTCAGGGAAAGGACTTGGCGAAAATAAACACACTGCTCCAATAAACAGTCGAGCATTGTTACAGGCAGGTTACAAGACTGGTAGCACAAAGGTGCGTGAGTAGCAAATGGGTGAGTCAGAAGCATTCAGCAAAATAGCTCTGTCTGGAGGAACAGCAAGATTGGCTTGACTTTTAAAATGAAACTGGAGTTTGAAAATTGTTTCCCATGTGAGTGTTTTAACAAGGCCTGAAGGAACCAAACTATCTCCAGAGAAACAGTTATGCTGGCTAGCAGCATGGAGCAGGTGATTTGCCCTCCAGGCAGACACTTGCAGCACAGAGCACCTGGCATGGCAGCAGCCTATCATGCAGAGCGCAAGGGGAGTAAGTCGCATGTGGAGCAACAGCACGTTTCGCAGGAGAGCTCATCTTACCTGGAACTAAAAGGATGCTTGTGTAGGCAGGGATAGGGGCAGTGTTATTTCAGGGAGTGGAAAAAAACGGTGGGGTTCTCATACAGCAGGCATGTAGTAAGCTTGTTTGCTTGCTGCTGCTAGAATGTCTTCATGAGCTATTACTCTCCTACATCTGAAATAGTGAAACACATTTTATGTACAGGTAATTGCTCACACAATATTCTTCAGCAAAGTCAGTTGTAAATTAAATTGCAAATAAACCTGGGAAGCTGTGTGATGAGCTTTGTAGAAAGTAAACCTTTGGGGATATGGGAGGAAGTGTGATTGCAAACTTGGGAATGAAAGAGTTTCATCTTGCTTTAGTTGAAACTGTGTGAAATCTGAACAAATACCTGAGATATGGAAGCGTGTTAGGCATTTCTTATGTTGCTGTGTAAGTTGTGATTACTCTTCTACCAGGACTTGATGTGCTTATAAGAAAGGCCCTCTCTTTTTCCTTTGTTTACCTACTGCCCTGTAGCAGTAGGGGATGGAGAGTTGCAAAAGCTTTTATTTTGCAGCAGTGCTGTTGAGTTTTGTGTGGACAAAGGGGGCTGGTGGTCACACGGCTGTAGAGTAAGAAGCTGGATCTATGCTCTTCAGCTGAGGAGAAGGATGCACTGCAAAAAGCATTGGCTTCTCCCGGTTTTTCCATGCATCTTGTAGGACATCTGCTGATCTCCCTCCTGCACAGAGGGGTGATGTGACTGCAAAGCTGACTTCTGTCTATCACTTTTTTTGTGTTTCTTATTGAAAGAATGAAATGTGTCCACCGATAGAAATTTGATTTAGAAATCTGAAAATAAAAAACTGGCAACTCGTTGCAGTCCAGGGCTATTAGTGTTGCTTCATAACAAATGCAGACTGTGTGTGTGAACGTCTACCTTACCTGTTGGTAGCAGTTGGGAAATGTGTTCCACAGCTTAGAGGATAGATCTGATCAGTATGTGTTGGCTGTGACCTCTTAAGTGATGTTTTGAGGATGAAATTATTATACTGTCTTCAGGCCGTTTTAGTCAGGTTCTTAAGGACAATCTCACAGTCCTTCTTGGGAATAAAATACTTTCCCCATTCAGAATGCATCCAACACATCTTGGAGACTGTTTTGTTTTCTTTTGCCTGTTACTTTCCTTTGTCCCTTCCCATCAAATTGCTCACTTGAAATTCCACACTGTTTGCTTTCAGCAAACAGAAAACTTCTAATTATATCCTTATCTACAAGTGCTGCCACTCTTGAAGTATTGTTTAAGTAGAAAAGCCAGAGTACTCTGTTTCCCAGCTGGACTGATCACCTGATGTGGCAAGTGTACTTTGGGAATTACATTTCTTCATGACCTTTCACATTTTTGATTGTGGCAAAACACAGCATAAAAGAGTAGAATTACGAGCAGAATTACAAGCAGTTGAACGAGCTCTTATGTCATTTACTATTATTATTATTATTCTTTGTCAACTTTCAGTCTAAGATGTCCAGCCTGACTGTGTTGTCCATTTCACTTGCAAAGTGGAGTGTTAGAGGACAAGAAATGTTGTCACACTGATTGCTTTGACCTTGCTGAGATTCTGTTGTTCAACCTGCAGACCAAGAAAACTTCCTCCATGAAGCCAGTAGGCAATCAAACACATAGTAAGATGGTTATGTCCAACTTGTGTTCCAAAGGAGAGCCCCACTTCATTAACCACGATAGATCAGTGAGTATTTTTCAGCCAGAATCAGAAAAGTGAACTTTGAAGAAGTGTTTCCATTACCTCTAACCATATTCCTTTTCTGCCATAGCTCCTTGAGCCCTCGGAGCAGCCATCAGCCTTATCAAAGCCTTTACGAGGCACAGACTTGCAATGGATAAAAACAATAAATGTGAAACCAAACTGTGTCAGAATAACACATACTCACATTGTCTTTGGAGGGCAGAGCTGTAGGAATCCCTGAAGCCTACTGTGCTCTGAATACAGTAGACTGTATCTAGAGCAGTAGGAGCCATCATGGGAATTGTGTGGGTGACTCTGAAGAGCTGTTGACACCCAGATACTTTCCTTAGACAGCTGGCAAAGGACAGGAATGCACTCTTTTCAGTGGGAAGTCATCTTTAGTATATTTCTAGAGTCTTCCTGTCCATGATCTGTTTGTTTTTCCAAACAGCAGAAAGAAGAAAACAAAAAATTTTCGCAAGTAAGAACCTGAGAAATCAAACTTGTTGCAGTTCTCCTGCAACTTCATGCATAATAGATAATGGGAGAGATACACTTGCATACGTAATGGTAGGGATATCCCTAGATAAGCAAAATAGATTAATGGTGTGGCTTGTAATTATACTTCTCTCTCCGGCTTTTCTCCCTTCTTTTCTAGTGTGTCCTTTCACAAGCTATTGACACCATTGACTCTTGTGTTCTACCAGCAAGCTGTTTCCTGCTGATTTTTAATCTTTATCTATATTTAGTTTGAGGTTTTCTGCATTTGTTCATTTCTCGAGAAATATGTGCACACCGGAGTGGAAATACTGATCAAAGTTTCAATTCTATCGGTTGGTCTCATAAAAAATACTATTGCTGTCTGGAGATGTGATCTGCCTTAATATTATTTTGATAGTGGGCTATATTAAGCCACAATCAAAAATAAAATACACCTCTAATTGATTGTTAAAAGAGAAGCATACCACAGACTTGCTGTAAGTCTCCTGGAAAAAAGCCAATGGAATGAAGTGCTGCCTGTGTGCTCCCAGATGGTGTAGTTAGCAAAAGGTTATGCTTGTGTAAAATTCTCCTAGTCTCCCAGAAATAGTTACAATATGAGATGCTTCTGTAGTATTGAAACAACTCTTTGCATAATAGTGGAGCATCCATCGTCATGTTAATTATAACTCTGAATTCTAGTGGTTCTTCTTTATGCTGCGTTTTCAGATTCTTGTTAAAGCCAAAAGAATTCTGTAGCTCCAGAATATGGTGATATTTGTTGGGAATGAAACATAAACGGTTCTTAGACATTCTCTTTCTGCTACAGAATGAAAATGCCTATTTTCCTCTCTTATTCTGATTTCAGAGTCTGTTTCCACCCATTGCCACCAGGCCTTCTGTTTTTTCTTAGGACCTGGCAGAGAGATGGGAAGTGTAGGAGGACAAGCAATTGATGTTTAATCCTTCATGTTTTCTAATTTATAGTAAGGCTGATTATACATGCATCTAGAGCAAACAGACGCACATGCATATTCTAAATAGAGATGCATACAATTTTCCTGCTGCAAGCACATACTGTATCATCTTCTGGGACCTCCTTGGTTTGGGTATCTGCTAAAGCTCCTTATTGTGTGTTTTTATTTCTGTGCTGTTCTTGCAGATGAGGAAGTTTTGACAGAGATTAAGTGATTGCTGTGTCTTGCTTCTTAGGAGCTTTTGTTGAACTGTTACTACTTAGTTCAAATCTGGGCTTTTTTATACTGAGTAATTAAAAACAGTGTATAAACTAGATAATTCCCTTATGTGCTTGTGATAATTGAGTGGTTATGTGATAATCCTATATGAAGGTTGCAACATACCAAATGCTTTAAAAATACATATAATAATTCCACAGTGCTGAGAGAACATTGCTTTTCCTAATGCAAGAGCATTGCTGCTGCTTTGTTATGGGGCTGATTTGGGCCCTTGTCTTTTGTCTCTAGAGACAAAGTGTCTGCTTTTCAGACGTGCCTTTTCTCCAGGGACTGAATGCCCAGACCAGGCTGATGGGTGCTCCCACAGGGCATGCTGAAGGTACCTGAGCTGGGTTCTGTGCTGAGTTTCTGTCTGGTAATGCATTGCCTTTGTTTGGGGTGAAGGTTTCTTGTTTTTCTGTTGGGTATGTGAAGAGAGGTGAAAAGAAATGTCTCCATCTTTGTGTGAATATACATATCTTCAATGCCAGTGAGTTATTTTGGTATTATTGAGTGTTTCCTGCTGTTGTAATTATTGTTGTACAGCAGCGCTGTCACTGGAGTTACTGCCAGATTGATCTATAAATCTGCAGAGACTGCAGTTAGCAAGAAAAGTCTATTAAAATACTACAGAAAGGGTTTCTTTCACTTTCTGAAATATCCAGATTGCAGAGTACAGGCACTGTGCTTATTGCTGAATACTGTGTTCTGAACATGCAGACCATTTTTAAACCGCCTTCACAAAATCAGAGGCAGCCATTATGAAAGCTACAGGAACATACCTAACAGGAATGTTTTCAGGACAGAAGGAATTGCTTCCATTGGTTCCACTCCTCAGCTCACCTCAATGGGCAGAGCTGTTGGGGAGTTCAGCAGAACAGAGTGATATCCTGCTGCTGCACTCCCAGGGCGGAGGGAGCAGAGAAGACAATGCAGAAAGTTTCAGAGATGAATCGCTGCTCAGCGTAGGAATGCAGCACTGAGGGTTTGGAGATTTTATCATTTTGGGCCTTGCTTATGGATTTCAAAAATCTATGAAAAGACACCTCATTCTGTGGGCAGCCCTTCCGTATCTCTGTTGTGTTCACAATGTGCCCCAGAAGTATCGGGTAGACAAGATTTTTGCCTCAGTGTATCACGCTGCTGGGGTAGTCGGTGATGTTCTGGTGTTAGCATTCTTAAAAGGATTTTGAGAAAACTGCAGGTTGAAGAAGTGGACAGATGAAGTTATTCGAAAGGTGGAGAAGGTGCCTTATAGATTATACAGTCTCCTACTGGGCAAAAGAGGAGTGAGAAATGATCTGATTAGGGTTATGAAAATATTTATGGGAAAAATGCATTATTAAGGGACTCTTTTGATCTAGCAAGGAGAAACGGAAAAAGAGCTGAGGCCTGGAAGCTAAAGCAATTAATTTGTATGAAGCACAACTCTTCTGGGGTGTCGTAGGTAATTCGAGGCTTTACGGGGGAAGCTGATAAAGCTCCTGTCTTCATCCTAACCTGAGGAGTGAACATTCCCCAGAAACCAATGTTTCTGCAAACGTAACTTACTGATGTTGATCTTGAGATATTTCAATCCTATATATGAAGATCTGTGGTAGATTAGAGATCTGACTGGGCAATGAACTTCTCTCTTCTGGCTTTAAAACCTTTTGTAAATATATTTAGAATACCTGTTTTAATAGATGAAACTATTTTCATAGCAATTGGCTATTCCAGTTATAGCATTTGGCCAAAGTGGGCCTCTTACACATAGCTACTCAGTGTTGTTTACACCACTCCGATTATATTAGTAGCTATGGAGATGCTTTGCACTTTCGCTCATTTAGAAAATACTGTCTCTGCTGGGGTTGTAATTAAGCAGGTAGCCAATTAGTTGTGCAGAGGCCAAAGCTCCAAATGCTGTGTGTATACGCATACAAAATTGAAGTACAACAAGGTTGCCCTTCTACCTGGTGACAGAGCTGCAGCAGGCTGAGCTGCCATGGCCCACGGCACCAGCCGATGCAGAAGCCCTGGAGAAGCAGCTGTGGAGTGATGCGGTGGCAGTGATCCTTGCAGTTTTACCACTTGCAAAGTGGTGGCTGTTCCACTTCAGTGGAGCGGCAGCCCACAGTCTGAAGCTAAGGCTGAGATTTAAATGTGGTTCTTGAAGATTGTTTCTTAAAATTGGCCAGAAAAATACCGGCCTGAAAGGGTTCTTCAAAAGTGTATTTCTGGCAGTTTATGATTTCAAAAACATTTTAATGAGGGTGTCTACTTGGAGCATTTATATTTCTACTGGGTTATTTACTACATTTTCACATTTACCCCAGTGCTGCTTTGACTGCTAGAAGAACACTCACTTGTATTATCATTAATTCTGATTAATTAAAGGCAAGCTTTTGCGTCACCCCATTTCCTTCTCCCTTTTATTTCTTTTTTATTCAGCCCCAAGGGGTTATAAAATATCCAGCAGCTTTCTTTGCTATCCACATAAATACTTAATTGTGAGGTGACTGTATTAATAGAATTTCTTGTTCCTTATTTTAGCTTAATTTGTACATGTCATATAGTAACATGAGCAACAAAAAGGGAAGTCTGCTTAGTGTCTTGTGTAAAGAAAGCAACGATCCCTTGTGAGAAACGATGTCTGGCTAGTAGACAATGTCTGTCAACCTTTCCAAATATGTATCTACCCTTACTTATATATAGATACACGTACATATTCATACAGATACATTTATGCACATATTTTAGGCGAAGTTTCCATCAAGATGTGATGCATCAAGAGAGTTGGAGATCACACGTGCTGGGAGCAGAGGAGGGCAGCTGGCTACAGGCAGGACTGATGTTTTAACTCCCCTGCTGCTTAGTCTCACCTTGCTGTCATTGTAAGCACTAAGATTTTCATAACCAGTCTTTCTTCCCATTATCTTACTATAGATAACAGGAGCTGGAAATAAGTGGAGTGGGAAGATCCAAGTGTAGGATCCTTTGCTTACTTGAAAATCTGTTTTGAAGTCCAGCTGGGTTGTTTTAAGACTATACGGGCTAGATGAAGCCCTGCTGATTTGAAGGATGGAATCATGCTTGATTACCTTTTTCTCCCACACACAGTCCTCAGCTTGAAGACTTGCTGAAGGTAATTTCAGCCAATCTTGTCCAAGAAGCCAATCGCTGGTTTGAATACTACAAGTTGCTTGAAAATGTGTGGCTGGTGGGAAAGATCCAAATCAGATTTTCCTGTTCTGGTGAAAGTTGTAGCAGTAAATGAATTTATCCATTGTCCTTAGCCAGGCCTGACTATTGGTCTGGATGGGCACGTTGGCTGGTGAGTCAGCACAGGCTTACGTGGGAGTCGCATACAACACAGGTGGACTCTGCCTCTGCAAGGTAGGATGTGCAAAGGAGATAGAAGTAACCTTAAGATCGAGTATTGTTTCTTAAGAGAACAGAAGATCAGCCTCCTAAAAGTGAAGGCTTCTGGCACATCTGGAGCCAGCTCAGCTGGCCTCTTGCTGACAGTTTCCTACGCTGTGGGATCTGTCTGATGGAAGTAAAAAAAGTTGTAACAGGAGGTTTTAATATTCTGCCATTTAGAACTATGTGAATATTCGGTTTCTTTTTAAGAGTTACTGTATCTTGGTGTTAGCAATAGGGGAACTTCGGTGTTTTCACTTCAGTCTTTTGAAATGCAGAGGAGACAGTGAAGCTGCCTGCTGACCTTCAAGGAAGCATCAGAGCCTCTTGTTACTAAGTATTGATGTGTTAAAGTACAGGCTGGTTTGTATCACAGACCAGAAATAAAACATATCAGAAATAAGCGTTTTTAGCACTATATTGAAGTGTAATCTACTCTTAATGGAATTCTTTTTATACCTTGCTAGACCATGCATTAAAAAATATTGATTACAGGACTTCAGTGGTTCCAAGTGAAAAGATGTTTTATCTGCTAAAGATGAGGAGAAAAGAGAAATACCTATTTTGTGTCCCAGTTTGTTTTATGGTATTAAGGAAATGCAGAGATTGTGATTTCCCTTTTTTTTTTTTCCTGTTCAGAAATTTAGAAATAAGTTATTAGCAATAATAATTGTAGGACAGCTAGTGATAATTGCTTATAATCTCTTCTGTTGAAGTACTTTATGCTCCCAAGTGTTGTCTGACCTCAGACATCACCTAACTACAAACCTAAACTCCTTTTTTGTTGATGTTTTCTGTTTTTGATTTCCAACTGTAGTACTTCATGTGGAACATGCGGATGTTTTTGAAAACTGTTGTTACAGTCAGCATCAGAAGCAAATGTCCCATGCAGCATCCAGCACCTTCAGATTTTAAAAATAAGTGTAAGCAACTCAATATGCAGGAGAAGTAAGTATTGTTCATGATAGCCTTAATATAAAGACTTAGCAAAGGCTGTAACAGCCATCATCTGATGTAACAGAGTAGAATACATTTGGAAATTTAATGTTGCTTTACTTCTTCTGAAGTCAAGATCTGGGCATGAGGTTAAATCTGATCTCCAGCAGAATCTGTCATTTATGGCATCTCTGAATTTCAGAAAAGCTACAAGCCTGAAGTTATCTTTTAAAAAATTCACTTACATCTCTGAAATTGAGTTGATGTAGGATTTAAGGCAAAGCTGTTGGTGTGCTTTTCTACATTGTCTTAGTGTTCTTAACCTCCACATGGAAGTCCTATCCTGGATCTTCTGTACGATGACACGAGCCTTCTTTTATCATAAGCTACTGAGCTGTGTTGGCTTTGAATCAGTGAAATATTGATTGTTCATATGAGTTGTTACCTTAGGGTTTAATTCTGTGTCTGTTGAAATGGCTTCCCTTTGGATTAAGGTGTTTGAGAAAGTGAATCATTGGGAATACATGTGAGTCTGGTAGAGCGTTGGTCTGAAATAATGAACCTTTCCTATGCATATATCAGTAGCCAGCTTTCAAACAGAAGAAAATAATTCTCTAGATACGGAGCTGTGTTTATCACCTTGATCTGTGGCAATAATGACTTTGTCAAGAATGGGAAACCTGGACATAAATATTTTGTCTGTGTTAACTGAAAAATCAATGCAGATTAAATTTAAAAAAGTGTTCAGCACATAGAGTAGCAACTATCTTAATCACTGTACTTTAGTCTTTAGGGTTTCTTTTACTTTTTTCCTAATGGGACAACTTTATAAAGTGAGAGACTAATGATGGAATTGGAAAATGATGTAGGAATCAAAGCTTAATTTCTCAAAGATATACAGGAATGTAATGTTAGTTGTTCTGTAAATGGGTCTCTGTCCTGTGTCACTGGCCTGGCTCATGTGACACTTTTGTTTTTCTTTAGGGACCTTTCTTGTTGCTGGAATGATGTATCTTGTAGCATGGACTTGAAATCAGTTTGCTGTATATGCTACGTTAGAGCCATGTAGCACAGCATGACATTTGGTGTCTGAATATAATGTGCTGTGTTGCAACAGTCATGGTTCTCTTTAACAAACTGAAAGCCTACCATTTTTGTTTTGTCCTTGGATCTCTTTTGCTTCAGTGAAAGTGGTAGAAAGAGTCCCTTTGGCATCAATATATGTCTGCTTTTTGGAAAATCATTGTGGTAAGATCAATTGGTATAGCATTCAAGAAGTTCCATGGGTAGGGTGTGGCAACGTCGATCATCAGATGCTTGGGAATTGCTGAGTTGCTACCAAGACAAATTCTGTAGATATGAGATACTGGGGGAGTCACAACAGGCTTGGAAGGGATGACATAAGGGAATTTCTGTTGTGAGGCATTTGTGAAGTGTCAGATAACAGATGCATCCTTGTGGCTGCTCGTGGTTGAGGACAGCCTGGTGGCTATACAGGGGCTGGCAGCCCTTTGGTTAAGGTATATGTATGTGCGTGTCTGCACTTCATGCAGACCAGTTTTCCTTTCCACTGCATTCCTGGCTAATGTGGTATTTTGTGTTGACCTGCTGGAGTAAGAGTTCTGACTAGAGTGGTAGGAAACCACATGGAGGTGAGGGGAAAAATGTTTCCTGTGTTTTTCCTAATCTGGAAAGAAGAAAGACAAATAGTTAATAATCACTAAGTAATATGCATAGAAGTAAGTAATAAAGAGAAGAGAAAGCTGTGTAAGTACAGATGAAGGGGGTAAATGGAATGGCTCTGGGGAGGTCTCACTTTGACCAGCGATGCCAGAGGCTGGGGTGATGTCTATGGGAGGCAGTGGTGAGTGTGGGCTGAATGGTTGGTGCTCTCAGGTGTAGCAAGCAGCTGCTGGGTGGGGGTGATCTACAAGCTGGGCTGATAGCCTGTGATTGCTAAGTCAATTTGCTAATCACTGCTTTGGTTCACTCAAGGATGGAAAAGCATTTCAGAACACTGTAGTCTGTTATTCTCAACAAATGATCTTGTTTACCCCTTTGATAGTGACCCTTGCAAGTGTTGTGGCAGCTTAAAGGAGAGATTGGCCTTGCTGCAGAGAAGTAGCATCTGTTTATCCCACCTTGATTTTGGGATGGAGGGGTTGGTTGTCCTTCAGTTTGCAATACGCAAGTTTACCCGACGAGTGTGTGATGGCAGCAGTTAAAGAAGGACAGGGCTGTGCAGAGCTGTAGAGACAAAAACAGAAGTGATCTGACTGAAGTGCTTAAGAACTTCAGTCTCCTAATGTAATTGCATCTTTGGAGGAGGGATGGATGAGGGAGGAGACTGGATTTGCTGTCATTAGAGAGCTGAGGGGAGGAGAAAGCAAGCAGATGCAAAGTGGGGGAAGAACAAGCCATTATGTGGTTTAAAATAACTTTTAAGTGGTACATGCAATTGGGAAGGCAGCCTGCAGACTGGCACATCCAAGGCCAAAACGATGCCTTATAGGCACAAGACTTTTGCTCTGTGGGCTCTTTGTGCTGCTGAGCGGAGTATGGCCGTGGCATGGGCTCCAGGCCCAATGTTGTGGTTGTTTAGACCGCCTGAGTTTTGGACTGTGGCATTTGGTAATTCCTAGGCGGTACTTGTTCCTGGTAGGTAGTAGGGATAAGGCCAGCCTGAGGTTCAGTATAACAGAGTGAAGTGTTTTAGGTGTATCATTGAGCTCTGCTATGCTGTTTGTGAGGGGAGGGTTTCTGTCATCATGTTCACTCAGGTAGATGATAGTTTTATAAACCAAAAGAGAAATGCAGAGCAGTCATAACATGGACTAGAGATAAAGGCTATGCTATACAGCCTGTGAAGAATGAAGACAGAAGACTCAAACCTGACCTAGCTATGAAGACAAAAATGATGTTTCCTGCTTGCTCAAAAGTCAAGAGCATGATCTTAACAAAAGCAGAACAGCATCCTACACTGCAAGAGAGAATATCTCAGCTTCAAGTGCATTAACTTCAGAATAGTTGTTAACAAGATGTTGAGGGAGCAAGCCTAAGTTGGCAACATAGGTCAGTAGGGATCAATCATTCTTCAGGTTTTGTCAAAACTGATAATGGCTGCATGTCACACACAGCTTCTGAGCCTGGCATTGATGCCTGTGTATGTTAACTGTGCAAACCATTCTTTGTGATGGTCAGCACTGAGCCCAAGGTCATCAATTGGTGTCAATCAGTAGTTTTCACTGTATTTGTTTCTGTATTTTTGGCTTGCTGTTTGGGTTTCTTGTTTATTTGTGTGTGTTTTGAATGTGTTTGACTAGCATTGTTAGTTTGTTGTCCTGTTGCTACACTTTCTGTGTTTTCTTCTGGATGAAGTTTGTCAGTTGTCTTTGCCATTCGTTTCGATGGAAGCCAAGATGAGCTGTGCGCATCCAAAATGTCAGCCTGCACATGCAGTTGTTAGATCTGAAGGTCAATTTATGTAGTCAGCTAAAAAATGTAACCTAATTATATGGTTCAGTGAGAAATTGTGTAGTACAGTAGTAGCTAGTGAAATCCCATGTGAAGAAACATGCAATTTGAAAACAAAATCATCATCTGTAAACCCAGAGGGAAAAAAAAAGCGTAAGAAGTATAAATACAATGATACAGCACTTTAAAAGTGGTCTCTGCACAAGTCTGTTTTGTTACTGTGTTTTTTTTCCTAGACAGCAGTGGCTAGGAGTTAGTGTTGTGGGTTAACCACACAGGCAGCTGAGCCCTACAGAGCTACTCGCTTATCCTTCTTAGTAGGATGCAGGAAACAACTGGAAAAATAAAAGTGCAAGAACTCATGGGTTGAGATAAAGGCAGTTCACTGAGTGAAGCAAAGGAAGCAAAGGCTGTGCATGCAAGTAAAGCAAAGCAAGAAATTGATTCCCGCTTCCCATTGGCAGGCCGGTGTTTAGCCACTTCCGGGGAAGCAGTGCTCGTGCGTAATAGTTTCTTGGGAAGACAAATGCCATCATTCTGAACACTGCCACCACCTCCTTCCTCCTTTTTTCCTCATTTTTATTGCTGAGCGTGCTGCCATATGGTATGGGATAGCACTTTGATCATTGTGGGCCAGCTGCCCTGGTTCTGTCCCCTACCAGCTCCTTGTGGCCCCCAGCTCCTTGCTGTCAGGGCAGCGTGAGAAACTAAAATGTCCTTGGCTCTTCGTAGCACTGCTCAGTGACTACTAAAACGTCAGTGTGTTGTCAACATTGTTTTCATCTTAAATCCAAAACAGCACCGTGACAGCTGCTGTGAAGAAAATTAGCGTTATCCCAGCCAAAGGCAGGACGGTGAGCTTGGGCATAAGGCCTGGGAACTCATTTTCCAGCTGTCTGGGGAATACTGTTGAGGAGATAAATGTTCTCTGGTTTTGGTGACTTTGGAAGTACTGTATTTGTCTGTTGGTGAGACCTAATGAAAGTCTTTGGAAAAACCAATGTTCCTTTGTAGAAGCTGTGAAGAAAATGATACGTCTCTGGAAAATGAGTGTGTTAAGGTTCATTTTCACAGTAAATATTTTACATCTTTTGAAGTCCTCCGAAGGCAAGGCTTTTTCTAAAGTTCCCTGTTCTGGACCAGTGGTCTTCAGAGTGTGATGCATGAGATGATCCGTTGGAATGCAGGAAGAAAATAATAATTTCAATAGTGAATATATATAATTGATAGGTAAACTTAAATGTAGTAGTGAGTCAGTTATTATTATTTAACTCATGTAATGTGTATTCAGAAAGTTGAGACCTCTGTTCTACATAGTGCATTGCTTGAAGTGATTACACAGAAATCCACGCAGTGAGATCCTGTCAGAGATTTGCCTCCTTGCAGGGAGTTTGTGTGTTGTCTATCAGTGTGACGGCCAGCTGACAGAACAGGCTTTGTGCTACAGCAGTATCTCCCATCTTGTTCATCCCACAACTGGCAAAGTCTGAATTAGAGCTTTATCATGAGCAACAAGAGGGGAATTCAGGGAAAAGCTTTAATGAAGTTGGTTTTTTTTTTTTTTTCTTGCTTAAGTTCCCTTTCTCAGGGCTGATCACGTAGTGTGCAGCTCAGTGATGTGTGTGGGTTTCAGCGTCAGTCCTAGCGTATCATGTCCTTGATCAAAAGCATGTGAACGTTGGCTGCAATAGATGCACAGTCCTTGCAGGGGAGGCTACAAAGTGTCCCACAGTCCCTTGGGGAGGTGCTGCTGGCATACCTGGCACTGCTCAGGGCTGAGATGTTCATGAGGAGTGTGGTCACTGTATTCCAGCCCTGAACCTGGTCTGGTAAATGGCGGAGAGATGAGATCAAAGGAAACAAATCAGTCAAGCTTCAGAGTAATATGCTCAGAGTGCCCAGGAAGGCTGGGCTTCTATAAATAACAACCCAGAGAAACCAGAAAGGTTACATGGAGATCAGTGATGGTGATTTAAAAAGCAATAAACTTTTTTAAAAATTTACTGGACCTCTTAGAGTCTCTTCTTCCATTTCTGCTTTGAGAGTGCATCCCCTGCTGCGCAGCTATCATTTTTAGCCTTCTTACAGGAACAATGTCTCAACTGCTTCACATGGCTCTTACCTCCAGGTATGCTTATGTTCCAATCCAAGAATTCAGTAAAGCCATATATTGTGTTTTGGCATACTAGTTGGTTAAGAAAAAAGTGCTGTCTTCTCCATCAAGGATGAATTTTCCCAATTCCAGGTATAGCGCTATCTAATGCTGTTTTGACTTTGAGGCAATTTTCTTTACTCCTTATTCATTCCAGCCCAGACCTTTGTGTGGTCTGGAACAGTAGACACAGAGTGGAGAAGACCTAGTTTAATCAAATCTTTTTACTTGCCCATCAGCCTTTTGAAAAGCAGACAAATGAGTCAAATTAGCCTTTCTTCTCTAAAGTTCCCATTTGCAATTTGAGGCCACCCTGAGTGTTCTAATCACAGACGGCAATCTTGTTGCAATTGGAAGCCTACCTGTTTTCTGAAATGCTTGTCTGTGATAAATAGTTGCAGCTCTTGCTTCTTTTGTAAAGGAAATAAGCGTATAAACAAAGTACCTTCAGTATTGAGAGTTTCTGACCTAATTCATGGGTAGAGAATTTGAATACATCACAGAAAAGGACTTGGCTTTAAAGCAGATGTGCATTTGGGTATTTAAACATTTTTAAAGGCATTGGAAACATACGTTCATATAGCCCCTTCTTTACAAAGCCATTTACTTTAATGTACTTTTTTTTCCCTTATTTTGTACTGTTCCCTTTCCCTTCGGGTGGGAGCCTTGGGCACTCAGAGGTTGTGGCCAGCCTCTGTGCTTGCATGTTCTCTGCCAGTGAATGAGATCATGGCTGGTGATACCCCTGAGAGGCATGCGTGCTGTTCAGGAGGTTGAGATTATATCCTCCTTGGTCATGCAGTGTTTGATCTCTTTTGCTTGGGACTTGATAGTAGTAACTAATTAAACTGTGTCTTTGGACCTCTAAATGGTGTATTTGTTATTCCTTATGCTACAGAGACTTTAATAGTAGTGTTTGAGACTGATCTACTTACTCAATTAGTGTTTGATGCTGATAATGGGAATATTAATCTGGGGCTCCTGAAATGATAGGCATGATGATGTGGTATTTATGTTCTGGCAGACATTAGGCTGTAGTAATGTGGCTGTAGGCCTTTCTTTTCCATGCTTTCAAGAAAGTTCTTCACCATGTATGGTTATTTCATAAATCATAAAGCTTGCTAGGGAGAAAGCTGTTGCCCTGTGATCTCCTAGTTCACATAACAAAAAAAAAAAAAAAAAAAAAGGAGGAGGATGAGGATGGTACAAACAATATCAGTAGTTTTTAAGCAGCTATTTTTAAAAAGTGAGAGGAAACCTTTTTAATAACACATACAGTGTATTGTAATTGATAATTGAAGTATCTGTTTTCACAGAATCACAGAATGGCCAGGGTTGGAAGAGACCTCAAGGATCATGAATCTCCAACCCCCCTGCCACATGCAGGGCCACCAACCTCCACATTTAATGCTAAACCAGGCTGCCCAAGGCGCCATCCAACCTGGCCTTGAACACCTCCAGGGATGGGGCATCCACAGCCTCTCTGGGCAGCCTGTTCCAGTACTTTACCACTCTCTGGGTAAAGAATTTCCCCCTGATATCCAGCCTAAATCTCCCCTCCCTCAACTTAAAACCATTTCCCCTCATCCTACACATATCAACCCTTTCAAAGAGTTGATTCCCTTCCCCTCCGTAGGCTCCCTTTAGGTGTTGACAGGCTGCAATGAGGTCACCCTGCAGGATGTTTTCTTTAATTCTAGAAAGTTACATCCCCGCCAACAATCTGCTGATTTTGCTAATCGCATTCCTTTTCTTCTCTCTTGAATTCTGTAAAGTCTAAATAACTGTTCTCTGAGAGAAAAACATCAAGAAGTTCTGGTTGCAACTGTCACTTACTTTACAGAAGTTATCCTGTGTCATTTACCACACGTTGCTATGTACTGTGGCATTAAAAGGTATGTATCAAGGAATATGTGGTAAAGGTACAGACTTATTGCAACCTGCATAACTCCCATTGGTAGCAATTCATGGGTTGGCACTGGCAGCTCAGTATTGTTTTTAATTTGAATGAGCTCTTCACTTGGCTTGAACCTGTTTAATTGCATTATCAAACACCTATCAGAGGAATGGGAAAGCCTTGTGCAAAGAGTCCATGGCTGCTGTAATGTGCTGAACCAGGCTGGAATAAGGGTCGCCTGTATCTCAGCTTGTTGGTTTGCATTTCTGCAGAAACCAGAATTTTGCTGCTGGTTCTTGTTTCATTGTTAGCACTTTTCTTGTCTAACTGATGTCTGGTGTTCTTCATTATTGCTATCTGCTTTATGTTGCTTGTACAACAATACAAAGTTAGCTTTGAAGCTGAGCACATCTTTTTTTGTAGCTTGACACCATTGCCTTTGGGACAGAGACAGCTTCAAAAAACACAGAAAAATAGCCACAAAACCCTTCTTCCCCTTAGTATTTCTCTTGGGTCATAAATCTTTATATGCTCTTCAGGACAACTCTTCTTCAGTATGGAACCTATCCTAAGCGTGAAGGCCATCTCCTCTGTTTGGTATGAGCCAACTGGCAAGCTCCCAGCTTTGAAATGAAATTCAGCCCTTTGAAGTCTCAGTGACATACTCAGATCATGCCAGCCCTAGAGACGCGTCTTCCTGCATCTGTACATTAGCTCTGCCAGTTGGACTGTTGTCTTGTAACTGGGCGTCTTCTGTGGCGAATGAAGAAACTGTGAATTTGAGTGTTGGGCTGTGTGCTGAGGAGCAGATAAGCCCTTCGTAGCCCAAACTTGAAACAGCAAATTCCATATATGCGTTTTTACATGGCAGATGCTGAGGACTAACTCACTGGTCATTGTCATGGAGATTACAAAAATTATGGTAATACTTTGACATAAAGTGCCTTTCCCAGTGATTACAGATAGCTGCTCTAAGAAGAGGCTATACTGCCCCAAATAAGAAAATTGGATTAAATGGGGAATTATGGATGCAATTCTTGGAGCTATGGGGCCTGGAGTTAGTTCAGGCGCAGGAGATGTCATATGATAGCCTAAATTGGATGGGTTTGCTTCATGATAAATTGATAGAACCTGCCAGAAACCAGGAGTCAGAAATGAATAGTTAGGAGCTGGGATTTCTTGCAGAGACCTGAATGTGGAATTTCGGGTAAGGAGATAATCTTAAAGATCTTTTCCAACCTGAGTAATTCTATGATTCTATGACTTGAGTACTGTGTGGAGGAAACTAAGGCTGGGAATTCATCTATCTTTGAGTAGAAAAGGAGATGATAGATACTACTGACATACTCTATGTAGAGTATGCTGACTGGAAGCGGAGACACACTCTCACTGTTTCTTTTTCAGGGGTCAGAGACAGGATCAGAGTGTTCAAGAGGAGATGCAGTGGGATTGTCAGTATGGAAGAGTGCTAGGAGGCTTTATGAACTTTTGCTTACAAGTTCATTGTTATGCCTGAAAGAAGTATTAACCCAAGCTGTGGGTGCACCTGCTTACCATGCTGAGAGGCAGATGGGAGTTTCTTTGAAAAATAAAGAAACTGAGATGAGAAATGAATGGTACTGATTCAGGCGGAACAGCCTTTTTCACCTCTCAAGTCAGGACACACACCTCTGTAACAGGATAGCAGCAGAGTTGCATTTTTAACCTAAATCTGGAAATTCAACCCAGCGTTACTGAGTTGGTGTTTTACTCAGTTCATTTTGCATTTCTTCTTTAGGATGTTTATTGCTGCAGTGTTCTCTGTATCCCCACAGCTCCTCACTTCAAGGCTCTTCAAATACCCCTGTGAAGCAGGTTGTGCTTCTGGCTGTTGATGAAGAAAGGAACAGAGGTTCAAAGCATTTGTTGAAATTTCTGGATAATAAAATCCATGTCATTTACATGAAACTTCTTCCAGAAGAAAATACCATTTTGGAAAAGGGGAAAGGTGGAAAATAAATGGAAATATAAAAAGCGTTAAATAATTTGTTCTTTCCTATAACTCCAGACAGCATGCGGGCGCAGTCATTCATGCTGACCAGTGCCTTTGCCTGTGCAGAAAGGTCTGGTGATTTCTGGTCTTGTGCAGCTGAGAGTCTGTAAGATATCTGTGGTTTTATGCTAGGAATGAGTTCTTGTAGAATGGCCTTTTGCAGGAATGTTGATGACCACTGTTAAAGTGTTTTAATATCAGCTGCTAGCTGTTTCAGTATTACTGTGTTCCAAGCAAGTTGTTAAACTTCAGTCAGTATGTTGGTAAAGGGTGTTTTCCGGACAGTTTTACCTGGTGGCAGCTCTGGATTTGCATTGTGCCCAAGTCCATGTGTGGGCTGGAGGGGGCAGTGCCCCGGTGGCCCACATGTTCATAGGTAGCCCAGGGAGCTCACAGCTGCTTTCATCATCTTCCCTGACAGATACAATGCAAAGAGTCCTAAAATCTCACCTTGAAGCCTTGAGGTTCATAGCTTGGATGGGAAGAAGGAATGTTGCTCTATGTAATCTTTATAGTACTTGTTCTTTTCTGTTTGTTTTGAGGGGTGTTTGTGGCCAATGTTTTTGCTAACTGCCCTTATGGGTGGGAATAGTCCAGAAAGAACGTTTGTTTTGCTCTTTGTAACTGTTGTGTAGATATTCCTGGGAATGACCCATGGATGTTTTTGTGATTGAGAGTTGTGTGTGTTGTTTGGGTTCTTCTGGGGTGAGCATGGGGAGAAGGGGTGTGGGTGCACTGATTTTTGCTTTCTTTCTTGGGTATCTCCACACATCTACTATCTATCTACTTTTAGCCATGGATGGTTCTCTTGGGTGTTCATACTTACAACATATAATTTATTTCTTGAAACACCTCACCTAACTTCATTATGTGATTAAGACAAGGAACCTTATCTTTCATACAATTCCTCACTTGCAGTTCAGTACAGAATCATTTACATATAAATGCAGGGTGTGTATATGTTTTTGAGGGGGCAGGGGAATTTTCTTTTTCATCAGAAACTAGGACATACCTTCAAGAAGATACATAGAAATGTGAACTTCTCTCTGTGTCACGCATGAAGGCATTATTTCTGTGTGGCGCAAATGGGAGCGGGTGTTTGTACAATTATTATGGTATGCTCATAATGGGCAAGGAGGTGCTGTGTGGGCAGCCTTCATCAATTCTACTCAAATTAATGAAATTCTTGACAGAGGACCTCTTGGTATTTGAGTGTAAAGTAAGAGCTGAAAGGCCTACGTTCATTAATTTTTAACAGCCCAAATGCCTTCCAGGCTTTTGATTTTTAAGGCGAATCATAGAGCAGTAATTCATGTGGGAAAAATTTGTCAGGTTTAAGCAGCAGCAGTCTTGTGGGACCTTGCAGAAGAACACATTTTGTGATGTTTTATGACCTTATATAATTAGTTTTTAGTAGGTGTGGTTTTCACCCTCACACTGTGTAAACCTGGGATAGCTCCATCATCAGATACCTGTTTACAGATAGGAAAATGCTTTATATCATGCTAGATATGGTCCAACAGCAGTGAAATGAGGTAATTGAACTTTATAGCTTGGTAAGGCTATCATTGCTTCAGAAAAAAAAGTTTATTTTTTTTATTAGTATGTTTAATCTGGCAGATTTGTAAGACATCTGTCCTGTTAAGTGAGGCTTTGATGGCACAGCCCATGTTGCTTTCTAGTCCTCTGATGGCTGTCCAGAAGCGATGCTGGGACTATGAATCCCAAATTCCCTGAGGGCAGCAGTGAGTGGAAAGGGAACCAGATGCAAGGATAATTCCTGGACATGAGCACTGACGATGAACTGCCAGGTTGTGTCATTTTCTACTGAATGCTTTATATTTGGTGATATCCTTAAGCTATTAATCAAGTGGTAACATATGTTGTGTAAGCTGACATTCAGTTGTACTGAAATGATATTCCTTCCAAATTTCTTAAATGGTTGCTTAGCATGTCAAGTATTTGCTTGATTTTTTTTTTTTCGTTGTTTCCTTGTTTGTAGCTCATGATGAAGCCTCTTACCTCTCAACTTTTCTATGTAAAATTTTGGTTATTGTTAGGATTTTACTCACGCTTTCAACAAATCTAGATTTAAACAGGCAGAAGGCATTGTGTTGAATTCTGTTCACTCCTGGATTGTAAATAGAGGCTGAAAATTCAAATTATTGGAGAAGGTATGTAGTAGCAGCATAATTCAATAACCTCTCAAATGTTTGCATCAATTAATTTTGAATCTTTTAAATGAAACTTGTATAAAAAGGCAGCGAAGCAAAAATGACAGCCATTGAAACCACTCAGTCTAATAATAATTCACAACTTCTTGAAAGCCACCAGAGACAGCTCTCATGAAAAGCTTGGGGCTCACATTCTTGTTTTGTTCTTAGGACAGTAATCGTGCGGAATTAGAAAATCTGCTTTAATTGTCTGCATATTCAGCCTCAGCAGGCATGTATGCCTCTGTCATCACTTGCCTCATGAGTTCTTTTTTAAAGGTTGATTCTCAAGAGGTTTTAAAAAGAAAAGATGCTTCCTTGGAAAGTGCTGGATCATAGGAGTATTGGTAGAGATGAGTCATTTACTTTGAGAAGCACAGGATTTTAAGTAGCAAAATATGAGGTAACTTCTTACCTGCTGTACTTTGACCAGAAATTTCATTTTTTAGAATGAAATATGGTTATTATTCAGGAACATAACTGTTGAAGTTAAATGACTGCTAAATATGTGCGCTGCTTGATTTTTTTTCTTCCCCATAATATTCATCTATTTGGCGCAGAGAAATTAACCTGCCCTATGATTTTGACAACTCGTGGTCAGTAAATGATGCCTGCTGGTTTGTTTTTTCTTTTTTAAATCATTATTTAAAGAGAAGGTGATTAGAGCAGGTTCCTCCTCCTGATGAAATGCTGTACACGGATGTGGAGATTTCCTGCTGGTATAGATGTGAAAAGCTTAAATTTGTATCTTGCCATTGCAGCCTGTTCTCAGTTCAACAGAGATCTTGGCTGACTGTTTACAACAGAAACCCAGTATGAAAGTAAAGTAACCTCCAAGAGGAGGAGGATACTTATTTCACTTTTCTGCTATGGCAAATCATAGAACTCTTAGAGTTGGAAGAGACCTTTAAAGGTCATCTAGTCCAACTCCCCTGCAATGAACAGAGACGTGCACAGCTCGATCAGGTCGCCCAGGGCCTGATCCAATCTGGCCTTGAATGTTTACAGGGACGGGGCATCCATCACATCTCTGGGCAACCTGATCCAGTATTCCTCAGCACCCCTCCACTGTATAAGACTGTTTCTTTATATGTAACCTAAATCTCCCCTCTTTAAGCTTGAAACCATTTCCCCTTGTTCTGTTGCCACAGACCTTGCTGAAGAGTCCGTCCCCTTCTTTCCTGTAGCGTCCCCTTAGATACTGAAAGGCTGCTATCAGGTCACCTCAAAGCCTCCTTTTCTCCAGGGTGAACAGCCCCAGCTCTCTCAGCATGTAAATGATTAATAGATAAATTTTACCTCTACCTCTTGAATTCATTTTGCTTGCTTCATAGCCAAACCCTCTGAAATGACTTTTGTAGAGCTATTGGCTTATTACTTTACTCTTCATCCTCAGTCTTAAAGCAGTGGGCTTTAACACCATCTGTCCACCTCGTCAGCCCCAAAAAATTGTTGGAAGTGCATTTCCTATTCTTCTCTGCACCTCCATTTTTAACTCAAGACTTCAAATCTTGTTGCATAGTAACAAAGTAATGTGTTTTCATTGTCTTCAGGTTTGAGTGGGGTATCAGTTTTGCTGTATTTGCTCTTGTCTGGCTCTCAGTTTTACAGTGAAAAAGCCTTTTCATTGACAGTCGAAGCCTTATGCATCATCTTTTGCTGGCTTTGTAAGCTTGCCAAATTATTTTTGCTGCATGTTGTAGGAGTAAATTGTGCTTTCTGGGATCACTGAATATCGATACAGTTTACTTACTGAAGTAGAAACCTACTATTTTCAACTGTGTCATCCAACATTACTACCAATCTTTAAATTGTGTAGTTTAAATTGTGTAGTTTAATCAGCTTTTTTGCTTTATCTTGCACATTTGGGGACTATGTTGTACCTCTTGAAATGTTGAAGTTTTGTTGCGGCTGGTGATAAAATGTGCTCTGTGCTGCTGTGAAGGGAAGGGGTCTCCTGTTACCCTGGGGCTGGAGGTGGCTTTACCACCTCCCCACAGGGATGGGCCATCCTGCTGCTGACAGGACTAGGTCTGCACTGACTTGGCTTTGCCACGTGCACCTGTGGCTTTCAAAGTTAACACATTTATTTTAAAACAGTTTGCAATGGAGAGGCAAGAGAGGCGAGTGATGACATGACCCAAAATCCTAAAACTTTGGGCTTCATAAAAACTGAGGAAGAAGTATCTGTGAAGAGATCGGACCATGCTGATCTTCTGCAGGCACCTGCTGGTCCCATCAGGCTGAGTCTGAGGTTGGACCTGCTGAAGGCTGGCTGCTGTCACTGTTTCTGTGCAGTCAGGTGTTTTGTTTTGCTTGATTTAACCAGGGAAGGGTGGGGAGGAGGAAGGTAGAGGTACATTTGTTAATTAAAGTGAATCCCTTCTGAATCTGGATGTAATTTAAATGAGTTCCCAAGAGCTCTCAGAGGAAAAGGGTTCTATTTACAGTGAGTTTGTCTTGTGTTTGGATCACAGTGATGTTTCTACCTTGTTTTCCCTTGCTGTAGATGAGGAAAGGTAACATCCAGGATATCTGTGTGCTTAAGTATTGTTTGATGCTGTAAATCCTTGCCTGGGAGAATGTTGCTCTGATCATTTGGTGACTGCAGGGCTTTGTGTTGCCTTTAGAAGTCCTGTGGTTTTTAACTTCTCATCAGATGAATCCATTATGACTTGATCAAACAGTGCTAATAGTTTTCTTATCTTTCTTATGGGGGTTACGGTGGTCGTGGTGGTGGTATTTGCTTTGATGTGATCTCATCAGTATTTTTAGAATTTAGAGTTACAATTTAGTAATTTGAATGCTGAAACTTTCTTTTTCCTTTCAAGTACCAGATGTATATACTCCATTTTAAAACCACATAAATATGTCAGAATTACAGCACAGCTTAAAGAGTGAATGCTTTTCTTCTGGCAAGTGAAATTTGTTCTAGTTTATATTCTGTGATATACAGTGTCTTAATGATTTGAAGCACTTTATTTTTACAGGACTGTTTTCAGATACAGGCTGCTGAAGCCTTTTCATAGAATCGTAGCATGGCTTGGGCTGGAAGAGACCTTAAAGACCATCTACTTCCAACCGCTGCCACAGGCAGGGCTGCCACCCACCAGCTCAGGCTGCCCAGGGCCCCATCCAACCTAGCCTTGAACACCTACAGGGATGGGGCACCCACAGCTGCTCTGGGCTCTAAATAAAAAATTTCATGACTGTTCTTTGATAGGCCCATATTCCTTCAGACCACGAATTTACCCAGGGCATGGTTGCTACAGCAAGTTCTGTTCTTGTTCAAACAAAACCTTTGGTTTAAAAGAAACATACATTGCTTTACAAGTAAACATTTAAATTTTCAGTTTGAGTGTTACTCCTGCAGAGGATTTGTGTATCTTACCACACACATAATTTGTGTAATTCTGTTGAATACAGCAATGAGGCCAATAAATATGGATTATACTCTTACTTTGATAAAAGGTTTTCAGGGTATTATTGTGTCTCAAGAAAAATTACTAATGTAGAAAAACTGGGATAAAATGTTCTTCATTAATCCCTTTTTCTTCCTTGGGTTTCTTGTGTTGTGGGTGCTTTTTTTTTTTTTTTATTCTGAAGAACATTTTTTTTATGAGTTTATATCCAATTAATAGGACATAGACTACCCTTATTGTTGCTTGCAGGGCTCAGTAGACCAAGCTTTTGCCAAGAATTGCCTCACTTTTTGATGGCATACCTTCATGGGAATTTATGGCTGCTAGGAACTACATATGTCAGATTTTACTTAGTAATAGTTGCGAGTCTAGATTCTTCCCACATCTCTGTATACTGCAAACAATCTTAAAAACTGCTTTTATCTTCATACTGGGGCTTACTTTAGCAAAGACACTTGTTTATGGCTTAGCCCCAGCAGGCAGCACAGTGCCACACAGCCACTCACTCTCCCTGGTTGGTACAGGGGGAGAATTCAGAAAGGTAAGTGTGAGGTCTCATGGATTGAGGTAAAGACAGCTTTCTAAGTAAAGCAAAAGCCACGTGCACAAGCAGAACAAAGCAAGGAATTCATTCCCACTTCCCATCAGCAGGCACGTGTTCAGCCACTTCCAGGAAAGCAATGCTCATCACATGTATTGGTTTCCTGGGAAGGCAAACACCATCTCTCTCAACATCCTCCCTTTCTCCTTCTTTACTCCAGCTTTTATTGCTGAGTGTGATGCCATAAGGGGTGGGGCATCCCTTTGTTCAGTCTGGATCAACTGTCCTGTTCTGTCCTCACCCAGCTCCTTGGGCCCCCCAGCTCCTCCCTGGCAGCGCAGCATGAAATGCTGAAAAGACCTTGGTTCTGTGTGAACACCGCTCAGCAATAACTAAAACATCAGTGTGTTATCAACATTGTTTTTACAGAAAACAAAACACGGAATTATGCTAGCCTCCGCAAATAAAATTTGTCTCAACCAAGCCCATGCCACTCTTTTTTTGCTTTGTTTTGTGTTTTAAGGACTGACAGATGACCAACCAGCACTCTCCTATCTTGATGAACAATGAATTTCTTCTTCATCTTCACCTTTTTTCCAATACACATTGCCCTAACTTTGGAATTTATAATCTTTGTTGGTAATAGCTTTCAAGATCATTGTGACAAGACTTCCAGCACATCAGTGTACAAACATCAGTGGAGCTTTTCTACTTGCAGTGAGGAATCTTCTTGGAGATATCTTGTCTCCTCTAGCTGGGATTTGAATCTTCTGTCACTAATCCATGACTGCTCATGTGTGGTATGTTTAGTCAGCATTAATGTGCTTGCTCTTTGCCAAACATGTGGTATGGACCATAGGAATAGAAGAAATCAGGTATTTTCTTGTCTAGTATATTAAGCGGTATATTAAGTTCAATTAATCTGCACAAAGTCATTCAAACACTGATGCCAACAGCTGTTAGTTCCTCTAGAAAATATTTTTATATTCTGCTATGGAGAGGAAGAAATATGTTCTTTTCCCAGTGTATCTTCACTCAGATAAGAAAAGGGTGAACTTCATTGGTACACAGACAAATGCCAAGGCAAATCATCAGTAAAAGCTTTTCTTGGGGAGGAGGTGAGGGGGGAGAATTCTCCCTCAAATTTCCCTGCTCTTGTGGTGGTTGTGCCATTTCACTTAACCAGCAATTTTAAACATGTTTAAATCTGACTAAAAACAGATCCATGTGTGTCTCATCAATGTACATGGTGTGCATTCCCATTTCTTAGTAGGGCCCTGAATGATTTTTGTGACACTCCCAAATGTTATCTTGCAAATAAATTTTTCCCATCCTCCTTTTTAATGTTTTCTAAACTATCATTTCTGGCCTTGAGAGCAACCTCTTGGAAATGTAAAGCAAGGTAAAATTGATTTAAGTACTTGTCAGAAATATAGCACAATTTGCTCTGGTCACCAAAGTATCCATACATCCTGTTAGTTCAAATGAAGCTGTAGCTGTATTTATAAACTTAACTCTACTTTGTGTTTTGATGACTCATATGCCAGCTTCATGTTCCTTGCAGAATTCCTTGAGAACTCTGAAGGTGTAATGACATTTTATAGTAACTTGCAGAGCATCAAGGAGGTTGGCTGTCTGGAGCTATCGCATAAACCTTCCTCATCCAGATCCCTGCAATGACACGTGCAATTCTGAGTGACCCCTTTAGTTCAGTGAGCAAGCACGTGAGCCCAACTGAGACTTGAACACCCCAAATGTGTCTGTATCCCTGGGGAAGGGGTACCTGGTGTGCCGGGTATCTGGAGATCAGTCTGTTTCTAAGTGAAAGTGTAGATCTAAGTATGTTTGATTATTTTCAGGAAAAGTGTTTTTTATTTTGAAGTTATATTTTTACATCTAAATGTATGTCTGTGTGTGAATATATATATTTGTGTGCGTGTGTGTGTGTGTATACTCCTAGCCCCCATATATTTATACATACGCAGATATATAGACTTATGCTAAGGTGCAAGTTTTTCTTAATATAAGATTTTTTCTTAGCTTCTTTAGTATCTTGACTGGCAAGCAGTGATCAGTAATGGGCCTGCACCTGGGCAGGCATGCTTCAGAGAGTCCCAAAAGCTGCATCCCTCCTATATCTTTCTTCCAAGTAATATGTTTTTTGGATGGCACTTGCTAGACCCAGTCAGAATGGCTGCTCTGAGTTATTTTCCCCTCCCTGCCTAATATGCAAGGAATGCCCTGATTTTTTCCATCCTCATTTGTTAGGTGCCGGCCTGTTACCTCATGGTGTGGGAGATTAAGTCGTTTCCTTCCTCTCTTAAGCTCTATTGACTACAGTTGCTGTGTCTCAACTGGTGCATCTCCCATGCTGAACTATAGATGCTTAGGAGGCACATTGTGCATTTTATATTTGTCATAATATATTACACTTTAACAATGTAGAATGTAAAAGAATGTAGTAAATTGATTGAATTTAATAAATTCAACTTAATATGCCTGTATGTATAAATATGCTACTTCAGATCGGGTGATCAAGTATTTAGAATGAGTAAGCTGTCTTCCTGCTATTTGCAGAGTTGGCTTTAAAAAGAAGAGAGCTCTTAGATGACACTGTGAAGAGTATTTTTTGAAACTGGTAGACTTAATGTTGAGAGGGGAAAGTGTGGAACTCTCAAGCTGCCTTTCTTAAGTGAGTTACTCAGATTTCATTTCTTTTGGGCAGTATTTCTACTTTGGAGGAATGAAATGTAAACTCTGTACCTGTTTAGGGTGTGCAAATGGGTACCAGGCATGCAGCCAAACCTGCTTCATGCTGTCTGTGTTGTAGTAGTACTGGTTGTGTTCAGCTGCTTGTGGACACTGGATTTCTGATTAAAACCTTTTTATGTGTTAAAGAAAGCTAAAAGCAATGCATTGAAACCTGGTGTTTCAGACAGTAGCTCTATTACACTGCACTGGAGTCACAGTTCAGCTTTGTCTGATTCTTTTTTATGTAGTTGTCTGTTTCTATCTCTGTTATCTTTAAAAACAAACAAACAAAGAAACCCACCCAACCCTGCCATTCCTGTTGAGGTTAGCAACACCTTCTTAATCTTTGCCATTGTTCTTATCAGTTACTTACTAGGTTTTCTATGGGAACGAGGTCTCTGTGAAGATTCCGTATCTGTCTTCCTATTAAATTTGAAACCTGTTGGCTGTTTTCATTGAAGTTTGACAGTTCTTAAAAGTAATGATTTGCTGCATGTTGTGTGGAAACATGAAGGGGTAGGGAGAGGTTACTCGTGTAACAACTTGGCATATCTGACACAGGAGAAGCCACCTGTCTTCCAACTCTGGTCTTCATGCAGGACTTGTGTTTTTCTTAAACATAAGTACTTATTGGCAAGTAAACGCTATTGCTTGGGTTCTGGGTCTGAAAGAACTGACCAAACAGATGCAGATTTACACAGAAGAACTGTTTGAAGCCCTCAGTTTGCAAAAAGGAAAGGTCTTTTACCTTGCTACTTCTCCTTATTCACCTCCTCTAAAAATTGATAAGTATCCTCTGAAAAAAGCTGCTGCTTACAGGGAGGAGCAGGAAGCTAAGAAGGCCCTCTAATCACTTTTATATCTTCTCTCTCGAACATGTTTTCTTTTAGGGGTACTGCAAAGTATTAGGGTTTTTTAATGTCTTGGAATTTGATTAGTAGTGCAGTTGCACCAAAAAAGCCCCTGTGCTGTGGAGTTCTCAACTTCTGCTAAGTGGAAAAATCATACCAACTTACATAGAGACTGCACACAGAGCATGGCTGCCAGAAAGCTAACTGCCTAAGTGCATTGTGCTCATGGCAGCAGGCAGCTTAGTGCAAGCTGAAAAACCTGCCTGCAGAGCTGGGACAAAGGCTGTTTACTTCAAGAAACTCCTTGAAGCGCTGCTGGCAAATTAGGAAGAGCTGTGCCTTAGGTACTTCAGTTTACACGTAAATGTCTTGGCATAAATTTACCTTTATCAGCCATCTACTCTGAGCTGGATGTGAACAGAGGTAGCTGAGGAACTGACACGTTCAATTTTTATGGACTCTGAAGGAGGAAAAAGGATTGACTCCAGGATGAAGGTGCAACAAACTGGAGCCTTAGGCTTTGGCTTCAAAAAAGAAAAGGGGTGAGGAAAGGGAGAAAGACAAAAGCTGGAACATCCTTTAATTTTGTATCATCTTTGGCTTGTCCTTATGATTTCTGTCCACTCCTACAGTCTTCAATCAGACGCTTAGTTAATATTATCTTGAGGCTCTTCAGAACAGCAGAGGTGCTTTCTGGTCCTGAGAGCAGCTGTGGAGAAAGATCTATTGAGACCATACATGGAAGTTGTAGTTCCACCTCCTTGAAACCTGTTACGGTGGAACTTCAAGGAGAAACAGCAGTTTCAAACTACTTCTTCCTTGATTCCCTCTTTCTGTCATACCTGCAAATACAACTGTCCAGCAACACAAAGACATCAAAATGTTGAATTGCTACATTATTTTAGTGCAAATGTTTTGGTGACAAAAAGGATGCTTTCATATTAGGTCTGCTGACACTTAAGAATCCTTTGCTGAGGTGAGGATGTTACCATGGCTCATGCACCTCTGGCCTACCTATACTGATTTTGCCCCTTTTTGGAAATAGTGTAAGTTGGAAATTTTCCCAGAGAGAAAGCAACTTGCTTGAAGCCTAACAACCAATACATAATGGCATTGGAGATGCAAGCAGGTCTCTGAATTGGTCCAGTGCCATGCTCACTGAGCCACAGTGCAGATTCATGTGCCCAGGGGGGGCAAGATGAAGGCCTTCAAGCACCTCCAGCAGAAAACTGCTGTATTCAGTTCATGAAGATGGTCCTCTTTGAGCTGCCTGCCTGTGCTGCATGCCACAATCACCATATCTTTGTAACAGCCAGCAGAATAGTGTGGATTTGTGGCTTGGGCATTCCGGCTTGCTATTCAGTTGGAGATGGGCCTGCAGCAACAGAAAGATGTCAGACACCCGGAGGGCACTCATCAGCCAATTTGGGCAGGTGAGTCGGCTCCTTGAGACCCAACTTCTCAAGGACTTCTGCTTGAGCTGAGCCGGAGCCTTTGCTTTGGCATAGTTACTTCTTGATTGGATGGTAGGAGAAAAACCTGACACACAGGTTCTCATTGACCAAAAACTACAGTTTATCTGATTCAGTACCTGGGTTATTTCTTCTGCTGAGGCAAAACAGGCAGTTGCCTAAGGCAGCCAACACATTCAGTATGATTGCAGGTTGTGATTGGTAAACCTCTGTGGGCTGGACTGATATTTAATTAACAATTTAATATTGGTTGCGGATGCTTTTGTGCTTTTCTGATTTTATTGTGTGTTGCCAGCGTGTGTTAAGAACATGTTTGATCTGCTAGTTAATGACACACTGAGAGGGAGCCAGGTTTTTTGTTTTTTTAAAAAATACGTAGATCACTCTAAAAGTAGTGCCTCCTATTTATTTCCATGGAAAATTGCAACAGATACAAAGATCACAATAATGCTATTTGATAAATTCTCAGCTATAAAATGCTATATTTCAACATAGGCACCACTGCTAGCTGTGGTGCATTTTTGCTGGTGATAACCAAGAGCCTGCATGCCTCTCTCATTGAAACCAATGCCAGGGGACCCATGGTCACCATTGCCACTGCAGAAGAGGGAGGAGCTCCCTCTCTACAGGGGATGAAGGGAGCAGTTAACTCACTCTGTGTTTCAGAAATGTGGAAACGCACCTAGAAAAAAGCACCTGCTTTCTCAGGTTTGCTCTAAGTTAGTATGCCAGTTTCTCACAGAAATGAATTCCAGTTTGGGCACGAGGGACCTTCAGAGATCAGGGAGTTGTTCCTTTGCCCAGGATTGGACCTTCCTGAGATGATAAACTGCCCCCACAAAAGGACATGATTTGGTGGTCCAACCTGACATTTACATTGTGTTCATACATGTAATTATTTTTAGTGATACCTAAGACAAAATAAACTTTCTACAGAACTATAGGCAGCTATTTAGAAAACAAAACAAAACTTTCTGGGGAGGGTGAGGACTATGTAGGAAAAGGGCCAACATTTAAAATATGAACATTCTGTGTCCTCTCATCTTTTTGGCCTTTTAAATTGCTTTTTAGGTTGTTGAAAGTTTAACCCCACTTCTCAACAATGTCATCCACAGAATTGTTCTTTAATGCCAACCTGTGGAACTGGTTTCCCAGTATTTGGTAAACTGCCATGAGCTGAGTGTCATCATCTTGTCACCTGTGTATGTCATTGCTTAGCCTGGAGAGACTGACAAAATGCAGCACTGAAGGCTGCCATTGAGAAGAAACTTCAGCCACCAGGGAGCAAATCCCAATTGCCCTCATGTTCCTTTCCCAGCATGGCTTTGCTTCGAGCAGCCAGCAGAGATCTACACCTTCAAAAGATGTATTTCCAACATGCATGTATTTGGCTGAATTGCCTGTCACAGAATCACACAGAATCACAGGATGGGCAGCGTTGGAAGGGACCTCAAGGATCACAAATCTCCAATCCCCCTGCCGCGTGCAGGGCCGTCAACCTCCACATGTAATACTAGACGAGGCTAGTCCAAAGTCTCACCACAGACTAGGGAAATTCCAGGCAGGGGAAAGCAGTTTCCATAGTTCTGCAGGGGAGTTCAGCATACGGAAATATTTTTCTCATAAGTCAATCTAGGTGACCTTCATGTAGGTGAAGGAAGCAGTCTGTTAGTCTTAGACCTTGAAAGAAATGTGTGTTACTACAGTTCTCTTTCATCTGAGAGATATGAAGGAATGAATTACTTTCTGATTAATACTATGTATTTCAAAAGTAACAAAAAGATGCATGTTTTTAGGTGCAAGATTGCTCTATATACACTAGCATTCCTCACTGCATCCTCCTTACTCCACTGGCTTTATGTTATAAAGCTCTATTTGGGTGCTCATTTTACTGTAGCAAAATGGGTTTACATACATTCTGCAGAACTTGAGCTGACTGGGGTGTTTTTTTTGCACTGTGCATGCTACTTCTTGGTACTTCTATGGTAATTCACCATTGCTGTTCTGTGCAAACACCTGTTGATGTCTGCCATCGGTGGACCTCATCTGTGGTTTTGGACCTGTGAAGTGAATTCTTGTAGGAGCCTGAGGCCACTATTTATTTTTTCAGTGAGCCTTTGTACTTTTTCACACAGTTATAGGAGTTGAAAGGGATCTCTGGAGATCATCTAGTCCAATCCTGCTGCTAAAGCAGGTTTCCTTCAGTGGATTGAACAGGAAAGTGTCCAGATGAGTTTTGTGTATCTCCATAGAAGGAGACTCCACAGCCTCTCTGAGCACCTTGTTTAAGTGCTCTGTCACCCTCATTGTAAAGAAGTTCTTTACCTTGTTTACATGGGACTTAGCGTTTTTCATCTTCTGCTCATTTTCCCTTGTCCTTTCTCTGAGTAGCACTGAAAAAAGCCTGTTCCCATCCTCCTGACACTCACCCTTTAGATATTTAAAAGCATCAATAAGATGCTCTCTACTTTCTCCCCTCCAGGCTAAACAGTCCCAGGTCTCAGCCTTTCCTCACCAGGGGCAAGCTCCAGGCCTCGCTCATCTTTGCAGCCCTACTGGACTCTCTCCAGTGGTTCTCTGTCTTAAATGAGGAGCCCAAAACTGGGCACAGCAGTTTAGGGTTCTGCTATTTTTATCTTGCATTTGCAACCTATATCCACCTCATCAACTTTTCTCAACAGTAGATATAAATGAATCATAGAATGGCTTGGGTTGGAAGGCACTCCATGGTCTCCTCACAGCCTTCTCTTCTCCAGGCTGAACAAGCTTAGCTCCCTCAGCCTGTCTTCGTAGGGGAAGTGCTCCAGCCCTCTGGTCATCTTTGTGGCTCTTCTCTGGACCCTCTCCAACAGTTCCACATCTTTCCCGTGCTGGGGGCCCCAGACCTGCAGGCAGTACTCCAGATGGGGCCTCACCAGGGCAGAGTAGAGAGGGCCAATCACCTCCCTGTCCCTGCTGTCCAGTCCTCTTTTGATGGAGCCCAGGATAACGATAAATGAAACTGCAGTGTAGTTACGTATGTGAGAGAGAAATTCTTGGAAAAAATTCTGATTTTAGAAAAAATGGTGTATTCTAATGAGTATCAGTCCTGCCTTTGTCACTGTTTGAGCCATGTTACTCAAAGCACTGTGAAATACATTGGAGATCATAGTTGCATAGTTAGGAGATAGATGGGACAAGCTACAGTAGGATAAAGGAAGGGTTTTATTTCTGATTTTGTATACCTTTTGTTCATGTATATAATTGCCTATGCCAGGTCCTTGTTTTTTTGTTTTTTGGCTTTTTTTACATACCATTAGGACATTTCAGGCTGGTGTGCAGTTTTTGACTTGTTTTTAAAATCTACGAGTATCAGACTGTCTGAAAGGTAAGCAATAAGCACAGCACATGGATGATTCAAGCCCTGTACGCATCTTTGAGCTGTTCCTCATTGCCATTAACTTAGAACCAAAATGTTGATTCTTGACACATGTCCACCCTTCCACTTGACTTAGCAAGATATAAGTCTCCTTCCTCACATTTTGGCAGAAACAGTCTTCTCTTTTATTAAGCAGGTGTCATAAAATGAATGTAAAGATGGGCTCCTCATTTTTCAAACAATTATTCAGGTAGATAAGCTTAGAGTCTCAATGCTTTGGAGACCCAAGATAGAATGGATTGAGTAGTGCTCAACTTACAATGTGTACGTAAAAAATGTTGTGCAAAACAGCTCCCAAACTGAACATTATTTTGACTGTATTACAGTCTGGTAACTCTTAAACACCTACGGAGAAATGGTGGTTCAGGAAATATTCTTAAACAGTTAAGCTGAGCGTGATCTGTGTCTCCTTGCTTTTGTGTGCTGTTAATAAAGTTATACTACCTTGTTACAGAAGATGCCTCTATTGATATTTTGAAGAGAGTTTGCAAAGAATGATGTCTGAGGTAGTTAAACAATTTGGAGAGTATTATTCCCATGTCTAAACAGTGGATTTATGTATCAATATAGAGCTAAAATCATCATTCTCCCCTTAGAATTTCAAAAAATATCCTTGACTATGTATCCTTGACTGAGCATCAACTATAACAGTGTTCTTGTTTAGTGTATTGAATGTGATATTTAAAGCCCAGTTGAAGGCTACTGAAGAGCAGACAGATAAATATACTTGAAGCATAGAGGTCTAACGGATACATTTAGTTATCACTCTAGTGTTCTTTGCTTAGAGGTTACTTGAAATGTTAATCAGACACTAAATTTAAAACCCAGGAAAATGTCTACTAAATGTTAAGGTCATGTTGAGAATATGCAAGGTTCTAGAAGGATATTAGTTGCTACACTTCACAGCACATTGGACCAAAGATCTGTCATCTGATGAATGAAATGCAAAAAATGCTGATGTACAATAATGCCAACTACCAAGAGGAATGTTTGATGGTTTTAATTTGGCATTTAGATGGTTTTTTTTTTCAATGTAGTTCAGTTTGTGCTGGTAGGCAGATGAGAAAGTAAGGAAGGGGAAAATAGAACTGTTGTCTTGGAGTTTAAAAAATAGTATGCAGTGAAATTTTTGTACGTGCAGATAAATGGGATGCTTGTCCCATGGCCACCCGTTGATGTCTTTATGACAGAAATTCAATTTATATTCAATGGGTAGTTATGGTCTAAAAAGTGCAGTAAATCCAGAAGGCTGCAAAGTCTCATGCATATGGAAGTAAGAGGATTAGACTTTTTTTTTTTTCTCCTCATAATTGAAAAACCATGTCTTCTTAAGCAGAAATACTGCTTGCAAAAATAGAAAAAAGACAATTTCCCTTTAGCATCCAACCTCCAAGAAAAGCCTCTTTTCTTTATAAAAGGAAAGAAATGCCAGCCAGAACTTTCACAAGAAGGGAAGAAGCCAGATATGTGGGGGCTGTGTTTATCTAAGCTCAAGTGATAAAATGTGATTAAGTGAGATTGTAGCAGCCATAACGTACAGCAGAAGAATATCAAGAAGGAAGTGGGCAATTCCTTTGGCATTTTCTCTGAGGTGCCTGGTCCTGGGGCTGCTGTGAGAGGATAAAATTTCTCTGGAATTTTAGTAAAAGTACATAATTACTCTTCCTGCTCCCTGCTGTCTCCATGCAAAATGGTACTTCAGGGGCAGCACAGTTGTACTGAGGCAATTCAATAAAGGAGGATAATGACAAAACAGGATCTTACAAATGCTTTCTTTTTAAGACTGAAATTTGTACTTACTGATATAATCAATATTTCAGAGGAATGGAAACTTTTTCCTTTCTCTCTTTTCCCCCTTCTTCCCAGTAGAGAATAACTCCTCTGTATTATAAATCTTTCTTTCTAATTACTTTGCTGATTGCTCGCATCTTCTGTGGGGTGTTTGATTCCAGCACTGAGCTCTGCAGAGACTGGATTTCTTAATCTTTATGTGGTAAATAAAATCAGTCCTAACCAGATAGGTTTATCTTTTCTTAAGATGTGCGTGTGAGTGTATAGAAAGATTTGGCTTAGAGTGTGGTGATTTAACTGGTTACAGAAACCCATTTCTGAAGGTGACATGGTCGCATTTTGTGTCTATTTGAGTTTATGGAGTAAGTGATTTCCTTTTTCTCCATGGCGTATTATGCACACACAAATCATAGAATCACAGAATATTATACATACTTCAATAGGAAAAGGTTGACATTCTAAGCTGGTTGATGGGTAAATGGGAGTAAATTAACATTAGTGTCATGATACTTGCAAGTTTGAAGTGAGATTCTGTCTGCTTCATTAGTTACTTTAAGGAGTATTTTTGTGTGGATTTGTATAAGATGCAATGCAATACACTGATTATATACAGACACTATATTTTTTAAAAAGAATATCTTTTATTAAGCTGGTTCCTCTTGTGCTCAAAATGTTTCTTTCTTTTTGTTCTTTCTTTGTAGTTGCTTCCATATTGTTTGCTGTTTATGTAAGACCTGTTGGTTGTTATACTGCTCTAAGATACTGTATAACGTGTTAGGATATTTGAAGGAAAGAAGTAACACATCTTAAGCTGCTGTAATATCTTGTATTAGGAGACAGTCTTGCAAAACTAGAGAGTAATTTTGAGAATCAGCCAAAAAGTGGTGGTTTTATGTTGGTTTCCTGTAAAGTTTGCTTACTGCCGGCTATTAAACCATATGACTGGGATGTTCTCTTTATTTCGTTCCCTTTTATTGCCAGTATCTTCAGACAGTATTGGTTGAAAATAGGGAATACCATCTCCAGCTTCCTTTCAAGAAGGCAGATGCAGAGTTAGAAAGCTCCTAGCAATGAGAAGAGAGAACCAAGTTTCTTTGTGGCAGAGAAGAAACAACTAGAGAAGATTGAAAAACTGTGTCAGAAAGCTTAATGTCATCCTGAGGTTGGCTATCGGGAGTAGAGGAACACAAGACAGGGCAAGCTTAAAGGAAAAGACTCAGCTAACATGGTAGCTGTATCTTAGAATCATAGAATTTGTAAGGGATGTGCAGTGGTCATTGAGTCCAACTCCAACCACCCAAAAATTAAACCATATTTTTGAGACTGTTGTGCAAATGCTTCTTGAACTCTGGCAACTTGGGGCCGTGACCATTCCCCTGGGCAGCCTGTTTCAGAGTCCAGCCACCCTTTGGATTGCAAATTGTGTTGGCATCTCAGTGCTGTGGTTCCCTGAGGAGGTAGCCTGGGCTCAGCACCAGGAACCAAGCAGCAGCAGCTGGGACAATACCTGCACTTGGGTCAGCATTGCAAGCAGGGCTTAGAGTTGCCCAAGATCAAATGGTGATTTCTGCCAAAATCTTTGATCCAAAAAAAGTGATGTTCTGAAAGGAGCATCTCTCACCCTGCCATCACCATGACATTGTGATGCTGTGCTGTTGTCTCCATGCAAGGTTGAGACTTGCTGACTCACCATCCATCTCATTGCTGAGACTCGTTTACAACATCCCAGTTATAAAATGGAGAAGCTACGTGGGCTTTTCTGCGCTACAACAGTCACTGTGTGAAATGTTGTTGCTGTGGAAGAATGGTTATATTTATTTTTCCCTGAGTGCAGTCAAAGCCTTTTCAGTGAATAATGCAACATATTTGATGCTTTGGAGAATGATCTTTTGAAGATTAATGATTTTTATTTACAGTGTTTGTGATGCATAATAGCATCTCTCTGTATTCATCTTTTATTGCAGAATTATATTTCAGGTGAATCATATGGCAAAATAAGAGCACATTTAATTTTTCTCTTGAAGAGGAAGTATGTAGAAAAACTGAATTTGTTTCTTGTGAGGTTCACAAGAATTTCTCAACTGTGAGGACATGGTTGTGTATCTCATTTTGTCAAGCACTGGAGATCGTGAAGAAATTAGATTCTACAGGTGTGGGGTAAACTTTCCTTCACTCTAAGGCCTGGCTTTCAGGGCAATGTTTGTGCTAGGAAACAGTGCTGTAGCCAACGCTGGCTTAAGTGCTAATCCTGCATTTGTGCACATTGTTTCTTGTCTTCTCAGCATGATTGTGACCTGTGCAATCTGGTGTTTCGCCAGATGGTATCCAGGAGCAGCATGGCAGTGCTAAGGCAGGAGCTGCTCCTTATGGGCAGGTTGGATTGCAGTCAGTTCTGGGTAAGGATAAAGGCTGCAGCCCACGTCCCTTGCTCCCTGGACTGGAGAATGACTTGCTCTGTGCAGCCATACAGATGCAAACCAGGGAGCAGGCTTGCATGGTGAAGCTGGTAAAGAGTTTGCTGCTTTTGATTTGTTGGGCATGAGGTCCTTCACCTTCTGCTGGGCTGACAGAACTTGTGAAACCATCAGGAGATTGATCTGAAAAAAAAAAAAAAAAAAGTATTCAAGGGATTGGTGGGCTAGCATGAAGTTGGAGGGTCAAAGCTGGTGCAGGGAAGGGGCAAAACCATGAGATGTAGGAAAAGTAAGAACAGGACCAAAGGCATCAGCCCTAAGAGCAAGCTGCTGTTATCACCTTCTGTAGCCTGGTCTAGTCCTGGAGGTGAACGCAAAACAGCATGGGGAACTTTAGTACCTCTTCTAGCCTATGGTTATGGGAAGCTTGCATTTCTTCTGTCAGACCAGTCTGTCAGAGTAGTTAGCAGATGGGATTTTATCCCGTAAGGTCAACACAACTTTTACATTTGCTTTTTGTATAGGAGCAGCAGATAGGTGCACAGGGGCTTAGAAAGCAGAAGACTTTTTGGTCACACCCCATTTGCTCTGGCCCACCTCTGTCTGAAGTTTTTGGTCAGTAGAGTCATGTTTTCAGATTGTCTAGAGATGTTTTGTTGTTTTTTTCTTTTCTATCTTGGAAAAAAGATTTCTGTCCTGCCCTCCGCCCCAGCTGACACAAATACTGGTCTTGAGACACGTGGATCGACATGTGACAGTCTGTGCATTGCTTTTAAGAATCTGGCACCACCTCTTTGTGGCTTTTCCCAGCCTGACAGCTGTCTCCTGATGCTGCTGTGGAGGTATTTTGTCCTTGGCATGTGATTTCCAAATCTTTCGCCACTTCTTCGTGATCATTTTGAATTGAGAGCTGATTAATGATTGTTTCTTTAGTGGCAGTGGTTGCCTGTTAATAATGGTTATCCAGCTTCTTTGTGTCTGCCTGAATATCATGTGCTCAGATGACTCCAAAGGAAACATATCTGTGCACTGTGCAAGTGTCTAAAGATAGCAGTAATAATCTCTAGCTTTCTTCATTTCAGTCAGTAGAAGAAATTACTGGGCACGCTTCTGTTTGTGTGGAGTACATGCTGAGATAAGTCGATGTTGACATCTGTTTCAGTACCAATTTCTCATGTCTCCCTATTAGTGTTGCTAGAGGAAAGTATTTTTCTATAAAATCTCTAAACTTATCTTTGTTTTCTGCTGGTTTTTTGTTTTTTGTTTTTTTTCAATGCCAGTGAGTAGCACACTTTTCTGCCCCTTTGCAAACTGCCAACTGTCTGCTCCACCGAAGTTCCTTCTGGCTCCAATCCCAGGGTTTTGGGGGAACAATAGATTCTATTTTAGTCAATACAGATTTAATTGCTATGAACAAGGTTGACAATTATCTCTTTTTGTGTTTGAGAATCCCACCAGCTGCTTTAGATGAATTTAAATCACTGCATCATGCTAAATCCATGTCAGGAGCTATAATACCAAATTTGAGGCACCTGGTAACCTGTCCTTGGCCATTATTTTAAGTCATTTTTTTTTTTGCTGCATTTAGTTCTGTTTCTTTTACCTTTCCTTTAACCTTGGTTCTCTGCACCAGGTGGCATTATTAGTCATACTATGGGACTTCTATACTGAAGGTGAATTTTGAGGAAAATTCATTTCAAATAACAAGGAAACTTACTGACAGAGAAGTTGGCATCTCAGTTCTCACTCCCCTCAGGCACATAAGGTGGGACTGATGTGACCATGTGCTGACAACCTGCTGTGTGAGTGTTTAGGCTCTGCATTATTGTCCACAAAGAGGAACAGGCACTTCACACCAATGTAAACAACTAAAATAGGTCAGATGAATCATGCCCCCAGATGTCCTCTTTCTCTTTACTTATACATAAAGTCTGGGTGATTAGCTAGGACTTAGCTGTCTGCACCGTGGACATCTGAATAGATCTCACTTCTGCAGAACATGCTTGTAGCAGCCATCACATGGAGATGACTGTAGGCACATGCAGATGCCTAAGAGGATTAAAAATACTTGGCTTGGTGCACAGTCATTGCAACTGCAGGTGCAGAGGTGAAGATGCTCTGGACTTGACTTCTTGAAGCTGAAGGCAGACCTATCTGAGCAACAGTGTTTCCCCTCACCCTGTGAATTCCTGTACTGTGTTGTGAGAAAAGTTTGCCTCCAAAGTGTGAAGAACACATTGATTTTTTTCCAAAGGAAGCTACAGATTAGTGTTTCATATATGCAGTTAGATAGCACTAAGTTGTGGTGTACCATTTCTTTTTCATTGCTAGCTCTTTCTGTGTTGTCTCTTCAGTTTTGCTGTGGCAATATGTTGATTTGGGTTTTATAAAACAAAATTTTTGCTGCCTGGGTGTACCGGCAGCAAAACTGGCATGTGGAGGTTTGCTTGCACCAGGAAAGCCAAGAGAGGCAATGTGTGTGACAGTGCACCTTTCCACCTTTGCCTAACAAGTTGGCTCCCCTGCTAACTTGTGGAATTAACTGTTGCATTCTGCAGGGTTTTCTTTCTAGTTCTCATACCTTTGTTTGGTGTTTATTTGCAGTCTTGTCAGAAGGTTAGTAAATTCCTCTTGAAGTTCCAGTTTCAATTGCTGTGTATTTCATTGTGCAACTGTAATTATAATTTCTGAGAACAAGTTGTTCCTTGGAGTCGCAGTGTACAAGGGCACACTAATATTTTATTATTTCCTGATACATATTTTTACAGATCTTGACAAGACTTTTATTTCCCAGTAGCTTGGGAAGAATGGGAAGGGCTACATACAAGTTACAGTATGCATTAGTTCTGGTATAGACTTTGTACCTGTTGTAAGATCTTAACCTCTTGGTGCCTCCTCTGCTCTCGGCTAGGGGTACAGCTGTTCATCCTGCTACCCCATCCCATAAGGGCAGGGGCAGTTTGGAGGAATACCTTACACTGAGGTTTGGCCGTGGCTTCACGCCGAACTCACATCTGTGTCCTTTAGGGGACACGTCACAGCACTTCCCTAATATGAAAGCATGCCATTGTAATAGGTGGCATGCCAACTGCAGAGCTTGGATACCTCCCCTCTGGGTAATGAGTGTATTGGGCTGGAATGGACAGCCCTGCCTCCAAGCCATATGCATTCACTTGATGTTTCACTGCTGCTGCTTGCTCTTGAGTAGTAGTTGCATGTTCTGCTATGATTCTTCTTTTTATTGATACTAATTTAACACTATGTGTATGACTATATTAAAAGAAAATTTATAAAAATACTGTAGTGTTTTCTAATCCTGTTTCACATTAAATACTGACAATTTTTTAACCTTAAAGTTAGAAATGCTAATTTTGGAGTTGTCTTTTACTCCCAAGCAGAGTGAATGAACGCTATGCGAATGTTTTGATAGATGATCAAAATCTATAAAGATTAAGGTAGCTGGCATTGTTTTGCAGCTTCTTTTTAGGTACAAGTTGCTGATATTTTTGTCTTCTATTTAGCTTATATTTTAAAGGCTTCAAAGAAAAAAGGCTTCTAGAAAAGTACTTTTAATACTGGATGTAGAAGATTGAGTTTTGAGACATGCTTCTATGGCAAAAAATCATTGTATTGTGTTTTTCACCTGATCACTTGCTGCAGATCTGCCATTTAATGATCTCCAGAGTAAAACTGATGGATATAAAAACTTCAGCAGCACAATATGTCTTCTGTAAGCTATTATTAAAATTAACAATGTAAGAATGGCTTTGAGTTCATTTTTTGCTTACGGATTCTTGCTAACGAAGCTATACATTATGTTCTCTTTTTTTTCTTGCCTTGCATTTGTGTGCTCGCATACGTACATAATTTGCTATAATATCTTTTTAGGAATAAATTAGCAAATTGACATCTTTCAGGTTATAGGGACTTCACAATACCTGCTGTAGTAGAGGGTTATTGTGAATAAAGCGTTAGTACTTATCTCTGGAAATGTGTATGCTTTCTGTCACACTTGCCAAGATTAGCTTGGGGCTAATTTAAGTTGACAGCTGTATAAAAGGGATTAGTACAGCCATCACCAAACTGTTGCCATTAATTTTCACACATGCTAAATAGGAAAGATAATTTTTTTTGAAGCTTAGGCCAGTTTTGCATAAACCATTTATCATGATTTCTCTTAACCCTGAAAGAGCTGAGATGGTGCTCGACAGCATCATAGTCCGATGTTTTCAGATTTACTTTAAATGCATAACTTGGTTTAGTAGAAATATGAGGAGAGCTTTATTTGCATATAACTGTCATTAACTTAACTGGGAAGAAAGGGTTTGTTTTGGCTATGCTTTCAAAAGTAAAACTCTGGGAAATAAAGTTGCAAAAAAAGAAAAAAAAAAAGGCATCTTGTTTTCTACAAGCATGCTTGCCACGGGCAAACATTCAGTTATGAGTTTACAATAAAATTAAAATATTTTGAGTTCAAATTGAGCATTTGGTTGCATGTTCTGTTTGTGGGTGGCAGTTGTTTTAGTAGTAGCAGCGTTGAACTTGTAGGCAAAGTGAGAATGTGTGAGGCCTGGAGGCCCCTTGCTGTTGGGATTAGAGGCAGGCTGCTGTCCCTGCATCAATTTTATCAGTGGTTGTCTATTTTTCTTGTAACTAGGGTGGGACAAGTAGACCCTCTGTGCAAACATGCTTTCTTATATCCCCTTACAAGGGGATTCTGTGCTCAAATTTATCCTCAATCTCATGTGCATAAGGACTTGTACAGCTGGTGGGAACAGATCTGGGGGTAGCTGCTATTCCCCTGCATTAGAATGAAGGAAGAGGAACAATGGGGATCTTCATTTCCACATGAGCTGGAAGACTGAGCCAAAGAGGTTTCTCATGAAAATACAGCTAAAACCCACCATCCACATACGTGATTCTCAGTGTGCAGCCAAAAGCCAAGTGCTGCTTATCAGTGAACTCTGATCTATCACCTTTCAAGGCCAACAGCTGAAAACACTTTTTTTTTCCTTTTTTTTTTTTCTCTTTTTGTTCTGTAAGGGTGGTGAGACTGCGGCACATTTCCATGAGAGGTAGTAGAGACTCCATCTGTGAAGATATCTGAAACCCAGCTGGCATGGTCCTGGGCATCCTGTGCTAAGTGACCCTGCTTGAGCAGGGGGTGGACCGTCTGGTCTCAGTATCATCTCACATCAGTCTCAGTCCTTCCATGATTCTATATCAAGAGTTGTCAATCTTAATGGGTAAAATGGAGCCAAAGGGCAATTCTGAGACTGATGAACTGTGCTGATGTATATTCCTATAAAAAGGATCCTTTTTGTTACGTTTTGTTGTTCAGTGTTTCCATGTCCGATTTGAAGCTCTGACTTGTCACAATAGACAAAGCTGATGGCATTTTTTTTTTGTCCTTCTAAATAGCAGCAAAAAAAAAAAAAAATCCAGTAAAGCATAAAGGTCTGAAGGTTTTTGTGCAGGTATGTTCTCCTGTAGACCAACTTCACCAGACTATGTTATTCACATAAGAAATGTCTGTGAAAAACTTTGAGAGTAACTTCTTTCTATATACCTTTTGAATACATATTTCCCCAAATTAACCCACTGAGGAGGAAAAGAAAAAGATACAGTGCACCGTGTTAGTGGAAACTGGGCTGGAAGGACCCTGGTCAACTCTTAGTTATTTTCCATCACTTTCACTGTGCTTTCTGGGAAGTAAATGGTGGTTGTCTGTTGCAGCATCAAGTTCATCTTTGCTCTGGCAGCCTCTTATTATCCAGTGCTGATAGCCAGGAGAGAAGGAGTAAGGAAGGAATATTGGGCATTTATATTTCCAGCCATGGCTGGGATTACTCAGCCCTGAGGTGAGATCACTCTTAACCACATTTGAGTCCCACCAGACTGGCTCAGCATCTGCTGTAGGCTCTCCATCTGTTGCTTTGCGGATGTAGTTACCTGCATCCTAATCACTGACATAGCTGCTGCTCATCACTTTTTGTTTAGTGATGATGGGTTTTTGCTCTATTGCTATGACCTAATACTGTTTGGTTGCTTTGTATTTTGGGTTTTATGGAAAGTGTAACTGAATAGTGTGCCACTAGTACAATACCAGTTTGTGCTCATTTACACTAAAATTGGTTTTGGAAATTCTTAAAACTTTTTCTTTGCATTGTTTTTGACTGCTTTAATGTATTTTAATCTTAAATCATATTCCACTGTAGGGTCCTGCCTATTTTAATCCAATATTTAGTCCAGATTGGCTTGGTAGATGTGATAGCTTCTAGCTAGGTCATAAAATGGAGTTGACCCTGTATACCAGTATGATTATTGACATGAGAAGCCATATTTTCTCACTAGGGCATCACAAGGCTCATATTCTTCAGCTCTGCATTCACTTCCAATTTGTTTAAGGAAATGAAGATTTTAAACAGCCCAATTGATTCAAAGAAACAATTCAGGAATGGCTTCAATTTCTGCCCATAGCAGACAATACTAGTGGGTATTTTGATTTTGATGTGAGCAATATCGCAGCTACAGGAATGAATGAATGAAATTGTTTAGTCTGTTTCTAAAGCTTCCTTTCATCTGTGGGAGAATTCAAACAGATAGGATGAAATCTCTTTCAAGTCGATTCCCAATGCAGAAATAAATCTTGTGTGGGTGAAGGGGAGAAACAGCCACCTACCTGGGAATCTAAGACTGTAAATGAGATATCACAGAAAAAGGCAGTGGCATCCACTCGAATGCTAATTCACTGGAGGTGAGGAGAAAAGGGGGAGGAAAAAGGGAGGTGGAGCTGGAGAGTGGAGGAGAGAAAAGACAGCAAAATGGTTATGAAAATGAGTTCTTTTATGGTATCTTCACAAATCCTCATTCTGGTGAAATGACAATGGTTGAAATTATACAGCAAAACTGGGGGAACATTTTCTGCTATTTTGAGTATGGTATTAATTAATCTGTGCTATTTTTGTACTATTGGTTAGGTTGGATCCAAGCTGCTGTCACACTGATGGTGACAGCATGGAGTAAGTCCCCAGCTGCAGTGAGGAAGGAGGCTAGAGCTCTTGTCAGGCACTGGAGGCTGGTGGGGGACAGGACGGTGTGTTACAGATTTCTTCTGTGTCTTGTTTAAAGCTTAAATTTCTGTTGCTTTATCAGAAGTTTTGGACCCTTGCAGATTGGTTTTATGTCCTTTCCACTTGATCTCTTCTTGTTTTCAGCTTCCTACCTGCAGAAGCCACCTCATCAGTGAGAAATGCACGTTGCTGAATCATCAGGTCCCCAGTTGTGGGCGGGTTTTATTTCTGAGCAGGGGCAGTTCTGGAGCATATGTGCAGCCAATTCCCACATTTTTCCTGGTGCAAGAGCAGGTCTTGGAGTTCTAATAGCCCTTAGATTTCAAAAAGCATGTTTGTGCGCATTGCTATAGCTATGCATCATTTAGCATTTCTGCTAACCCTTCTTTTGTCAAGATGTGAAATAAAAAACCTTGCAAGATTTCTGAGATTACAAAAACAAAGTAGTTGGACTACTTACTTTTCTATAGTTTGACAACTAGACTAGAGGAAAACACTCCTGCAGTATGGCTTAGGACTTTTGCTAGAGTAAGTACAATTGAATGCATTCTTAACAAGTATGGTTTAGATAGGAGTAAAACAGCCGAAGATAGTCCAGAAAGTAGATGTATTGATATAGGGCACCGAATGGGAATACTTCAGAAGACTTGACAGTTGTATGTTGTTGTTATTTTTGTGTCAGGAACCAGTTATTGAAAGCTATTTTGAGTTTATTCAACTGGCCTGTTTTTGCTCTTTTAAGACAAATTTAGGATTTTTTGTGATCAGTGGCATCAAGAGGATTTGGAGCCCTGATGAATGAATGAAGAATAGAAGCACAGTGTGACCTACATCTTTGTTCAGTTAGGTGCCACTTGGGGTCTTGTGAGATACTGGCAGAATGCTAATTGTGAGCCAGTCAAACAGTCTGGCTCGTATCTGGAGGATTTGCTTTCAGTTGAGGACATGCCAGAGATTAGTTTGTAAAGTACTGAAGTGTCTGTCAAGGTTGACACAAGTACCTCTGTGTCCTGGTTTTGGCTGAGACAGTGTTGATAGCACACCAATGCTTGGGTTGTTGCTGAGTGATGAGAGCACACCTGCCAGCCTGCTGGCAGGGGAAGAGCCACTGTCTTTATAGCTCAGCAACAAGGGACAGGGCAGAGCCAGGGCTGCTGGCCTGAATTAGGGGAAGGGTTATTCTGTACCACATGGCATCGTGCTGTGGGGAGGGCATTGACTGGGCAGGGCAGCAGTCAGCGGGTAGTGAGGCGTTGTGTTGACAGTGGGGCACTGGTTGGCAGGCAGTTGTATTGTTAGCTGGGCATCAGTCAGTGGGTGGTGAGTAATTGCATTATGGATGGGCATATGTATTGGTTATCACCACATTTTTTTGTTTCCATTTTCCTTTTCTGTCTTACTGAATAGTTTTTATCTCAATCCACAGATTCTACTTTGTTTCCAGTTCTCTCTCTCATCCCACTTGTGGGGAGGGGCAGTGAGCAAACGGCGCTGTGGTGCTGGGCTGCTGCTGGGATAAGCCACAAAACCATAAAATCCCACCACCTTACTGTTTGTGCAGGCTTCACAAGGCTCCTGTTTGCAAAATGGGATGTATTTTTGCTACTGTACAGTAGGCTAAACCTTTGGGTTGTCTATGCATGTTTGACACCATAGAGGCAGCCAATTCTCTAATCTGATCCAAATTAGGTATGCTATTTGGATTGCACTTCATAAAAGATTGGATAACTCATAAATGAATAATGTGGGGGAGGAGAAAAGGAGATGATGCTTATGAACAGGTCTAACCAAACAGTTCTTTGAGGAAATGTAATGAGGAGAGAAGGGAAAAAAATCCCTTGAAAACCAATGTCTAAGTAAAAGGTAGAGAATTATAGGCCTCTGTCCTTTTTCCCCTCCCCTTTCACTCCAACATTTTCTTCTTATCTGCGTCCATGATATAATGGAAATGAGGGCAAATGCACAGTCAGAGTTTTGTGTTGGCAGGGTATTTCTTTTATTAAGTGTGAGAAGGTAATGCTTTATCTCATCTTGTTCGCTTTAATGGAGATAAATAACATCGTTCTGGGGAGTGGACAGAAAGATAAATATGAGAAGGAACTGGAAAGCTTAAGAAGTTGAGGCAGTTCCTCTACAAAGGAGGATGGCAAGTTTTCTATTAAAAAAATCAGAGGTTTAAGTAAGAGCTTTTTTTTTTTCTTTAAGAGATATAAACATCTTGTTAGTTCTGCTTTGTTATTTGTATAAGCAATTTGAATATGGGGAGTGTGAGAGTGTGGTAGTGTGAGAGAGCAAGGCGCAAAGACAACAGTGAAAACAGTGTTGGAAAGCTGGTAGAAAGTGCCTAAAGAATGGATTTAAGAAGCTGCACAGAGAAAAGGACTTCAAAAGACAGCAATGACAGAGCTGTTTCAGTAGAAGGTGCCACCTGCTTCCATGCTAGGCAGCCCTTTTCCAGAACTTGGGATGTGAGGGCAAAGGAGCACCGCTATCAGCAGAAAGGAACTGTTTGGTATCTAGACCCTGCGTGACTTGTTGTGCCTGTAAGCACTCTTGACATCGTGATTAGTTTGAGTCTTCGTTAAGATTTTCAATATATATATTTCTGATTGGAACTGTGAGAGGGAACATGTCTTTCACATGTCTTTTGGGGGTTGGACTCGATGATCTCTGGAGGTCCCTTGCAACCCCTACAATTCTGTGATTCTGTGATTCTGTGATTCACAGCCCCATCTCTTGCTACAATATACTGACACAGCAATCCCCTTGCCTTGTTGGTATTCAGTCTTCCCAGGTTCCCTTTGTCCACAGCCTGTCGTAGGAGGTGCTTGTTGCACAGTTCAGCTGCCAGGTGTTTCACAGCAGCTGCCTGCCAGGCTGTTTTGTCAGGTCTCTGTGTTCTTAGAGCCTTTCTCACGTATTCAGCAACTTGACAAATTTTCTTGGTAGGAGCTTTCTAAAATGATACCATATTGTGCGTGACTTAACATGCTGTTGAACATCAGAATATCTCCTGCTTTACAAGTCCCTGAAGCATTGCCAAGCTCAGAAAGCAGAGCAGCTCTAACAGGAAGCAATAAGGAATGTAGTGGTTTTTGTAAGGAGCAGCTCTTGTCTCTATTTGTCTTCTTTTTTTTTCCATGAGATTGAAATGAAAGCAGCTACCAACAGCAGCAAGGAGACTAAGCAGCTGAACTGAGTATTTGTTAGTTCCCAATGTGATCAAACTGTGCTGACTCTGCTGTTGTAATACTTTAATTGTGCTGGTAGCCTTTCAAACTAGAGAAGTGTTGGTCAGCTTATATAAATTCTTTGATATTTGTTTTTATTTCTCTTTCTGATTGTATGTTGAGTTTTCAAGCTAGAATTTTATTGCATCAGTATTTGATCTGCAGGTGTTCAAATGCTGGGCTCTGTAGAGGAAGAGTGCTTAAGCTGCTCACAGGCATCTTGCAACTACATGCTCCTTGATCTGTGCTCTGTATGTGTTTCACAAAATGAATTTATCCCCAGTTGATGTTTCTTTACAAGAAATATTTGCAAACAACTGGTGGTACCATGCATACCAATGTTCACTGCAAATGAAAGCCCTCTCCAGTCAGACTGCAGTGTGTGATGTTCATCAGCACTGCAGTGAAACTTAGTTTATGGAAATAGTTAATTGTAGTGGATTTGCATATGAAGTATGAGCATGTTTTTTCTCTTTGGAGGAAGAAGTACTCATTTGCATGTCAGAGTGTCATGTTGCTCTTAAAAAATCAAAAGAATATTTTATCTTTAAGCAAGGATGACACAGGATCACATTTCCCCAAGAAGAGGCAGGCTGATGCTGAGTCCCCTGCAGGCCTGCCTTCAGTTTTTGTTTTCTTTTCTTCCCAACAGCCTCTATCAATGCTTTTTGTTATGTAAAATTTTACTGTAATCAAAACATTAGAGACCAGGTATGTCTTGAACTTGCCATCAGGATTATGACATGCCTTCAAGCTGTTTTGCTTTCTGGGGAGGCAGTGGTTGTTTAGAAGGATATTTTGTACCTGATATGAAATTGCTTCTCCAATGGTGGAAACACTGCTGCTAAGAAGAGATATCTTGTGGCCTCAAGCCTAACAATGAAGAGGAGGGGTTAGGCAGCATCTGTGGACAAAGACATGCTTGTGTGAGTTACGAGAACTGGTCCCAGCCTGCACAGGTTCTCCCTGTGTGATGCCCAGACTGCCAAAGTGCACGTCTTGCTGAGCACAGTGCTGACTGCTGCAAAGTTGGTCAGGTTTTGGTAAGATTCTCAGGCAATAGTGGGAAATGTGCTCAAACATCATAGTTCTGAGATAGGTGGTAGTAATGGTAGTAACAGCAGTATCATGGGTCACACAGACTTCTGTTTAGGAGTCTAAAATGGTGGTGGCTTCTGCTTCATAGTATTGAATGGAGGTGAGTGAGCAGCCATGGTGCAAGCCTTAGGATATCTTTGGCTGCGCAGAGCAGAACTGAGCTCTTGTGCTTGTTTCTGCATGCCTGAAGCTCTTGGTGCAAATCAACTGCTTCTAAGTTGCAACTGGGGCAGAGGTGTGAGGATTTAAGTTTTTTTTTTTTTTGTTTATTTGTTTTGATTTTGAAGATATCCTACAATGCATCTTTCCATGTTGCTGTGGTGCAACTTGCCTTTTACAATGCAAAGCCAAGTCTGTCCCTTAAACAGACTAACAGCAGTTTCATTTTTTTGTATCTTTAGCACTAACAACTTTTAGATTTAGAGCCAATGTTTTATTTGTGCAAGACTCAGAACTTGACAAAACACACCCCCTTAGCCAACAGATTCATTATTTACCATAGCAGGCATTGCTATAGAAAAGCAACTGAGGATCTCATGTTTCAGAATAAAGTATAAATGTTATCAGACATAACCATCAGATACTCTTTAGGGAAAATTGTGTCATGCCTAAGGGTAAACATGCTTGTGATTCCATTGGTTCTTACTCACACAGTTGTGTGAGAAATTCTTGTTAAGTGTAGGTGTATGGAAACAAGCAAGTATGTAAATCTGTGTGTTTACATGTTTGTCCAAAAGTCAAGCATTCTAATTCAGTTGGCATTTGTTATACTTCTGGGTTATGATTCTGTATGTCTCTTGAGTCGTGTAGGTGGTACTGGTGAAGGCTTCTGTGCTTTGCTAACTTGGACATGTCCTTTGTTTTCTTTTTTGATCCTTCACCCTCCCCCTTAGAGTAATAAATGCTGGGAAGAGCACACACAATGAAGATCAAGCCAGCTGTGAAGTCCTCTTTGTCAAGAAGAAAACTGGAGGCCCTAATTCTACACCAAACAAGAACTCAAAACGGAGATCATCACTCCCAAATGGAGAAGGTCTCCAGCTGAAAGACAATTCGGTAAGAAGACTTCTGAATCTTGTCAGTAGAAAAGTACAAAAGAAATATAAAAGGATGTGATGTTATGACAGTGACAGAAGAACTCTAAATGTTTCATGCATTCCCATTATGTCCTATTAACTACCTTTGCATAAATACAGAATGCTTAGCTTAGCTACATTTTTCTTAGCTCTACTATTTCATTTTTAATTCCTTGCATTGAAAAATGCTGTTTACATCTAAGATATTTTTGTTTAAATATTCAGAGGACAGTTCTCACATTTTCCTTTTCATTTCTGAAAACAATCATGAGAAATTTACTGCTTCGGAGTACTGTGAGATTAATGGCTGTGTTTAAGTTATCCAGTGAAGGTCACTGCAAGGATAACAGCATCGCTGTTTGTTTAGTCACACAATTTTAAGAAGTGTTGGACTCTTCCTTTGGATTCTACTTACTGAAGCAGGATTGCTTATCACAAACTTGGTTTAGATAGGTAGGTTAAGGTCCTCCAGCACCCTGAATTCAGTGATCAATGATCGTATCTCTATATAAGGAGAGTGATGCCATGTACGCTCTGTTAGAATCATCTTCTGTTCATCTGTTTTGTTTCTGGACCTGTTATTTCATTTGTTCTTTAAGCATGGGCTCAGGCTCCAGGAATGTTTCATACTGTGTTAAATTCAGACATTTAGCTCTCTCAAAATGCCCTGTCTGGGTGTTGAAGATGAACAGTGTGAATAACCTGAATAACCATGCATTCTCTCTTCTGTTAGGAGAACACCACTTCTGCCTAGGTGCTAACTAGTCCTTCACTGGTCTATAAATACATGCCTTTTTTTTTTCTTTTTTATTTTTTTTTTTTAATTTTTTTTTTTAACTTTTTTTTTTTTTTTTTTTTTAAACTGGGTTGTGATTACTGGTGTGCTTCAGTTTGTCTCTCACAACCCCATGGCTCAGTGCACCTGATGTCTGCAGAAGTCATTGACGTCCTGAGGACCAAGTACTACTCATCTTCTTCCTCACCTCTGGCTCCCTTTGCTCTGCTTCATACTTCCTTATTGCCGTAGCATCTTCTGACTGCTGTTTGCAAATAGCCTTGTCCTTTCCTTTTTCAAGTCTTTCTTAAAATCATTTGTACCAGTTCCCTGTGCTTATATTCCCCATTGCATTCAGACTGTCACAATTTTTTTCAAGTACGTATTTACGCTCTCCAGGATAAAGAATTGTTTCCTGTACTTGTTTAGATTAAAGAGTTTTGCATACACACAAACCAGGCAAAATAGAATTTGTTTCAACAGTCTATTTATAAAAAAAAAAGTCTGTCTTAGACCATCCAGCTGCCTGCTGTTAATTTGCACAAGTGCTTGGTTCTGTGAGTGTATTTAATTTTTGTATGCACTGATTATTTTTAATGAAGCATGTATCTGTCCACAGTACTTGCATGTACATATAAAATACACAAAAATAAGCAACTACATGCTTAGTGCATGTGATGGGTGTGTTTGGCAACAAAGGTACTGCTGTAATGCACACAGTGCACTGCAAGGACCCTGAAACAGATACTAACTTGTGTAGGTGCATTTTGGTACTGTGTAGGGATGCTAACTCTGCTCTGATATCCCATTTAAGTTCTAGGTCTAGCCTGTGGGAAAACAGATCAGCTGCCTCTGCATCCCTGCTGCAGATGGGTGTAACAGTACTGAATTTGCTTCTGTTTTCATATTCTGGGAGCATGCATGGACTACTGAAAGGTTCAAAATGATGTTTCCCACGTCCAGTTAATTTTCAGTTTTGAGTGCTACCAGATGCTTCCCAGGAGAGCAAAGGCACACTATATTTTATACAGCTTCCTGCAGTTAGTCATCTTCCCAAGAAGGTACTCTTTTCCAAACATTACGTACTTAGTGTGTGTAGATTGCATTAAGAATACAGGACCATAAAACTTCATCATCAGAAAGATGTCTTAATTAGCCTTGATGTTATATAACATTGCAGACACCATACAGTTGCAGTACAATAGTGATAGGGCCTATAAACTGATTGTGTATTTTTGTAAGCTGTTTTTTGTTTTTTTTTTAATCATTTGAATTGTCATTGGGATGACTGGATATTAGATGAGGCTGTGTTGTGTGAAATAGCTCAGACTTCTCTGATTTCTTCTTTTTTTAGTGTATTTCCTACTTTGATTCTGTATCTTTTATCTCCATTTTGGAAAAACCCACCACTTCCTTTCAAGTTTCTTAAGAGAAATCTTTTTATTTCAGATCTTCTTTACTTTCTTCTACTTCTAACATACTTTGACTGGAAGAGAGTCTGAACTGAGAAGCCAAGTGATATGTATAATACAGTACTGATTCCATGCTACTTGTTACCTTCTTTCTTCTTATCAACAACTTCTGTTTTTTATGTGACTCTTGAAGGTGCTGTAGCACTCATTATTTAGCTGTGTAAAACCTGTGCTACTATATTATTAGACCACAGCTTCTGAATTTACATTTGTTATGTATTTTCCCAAAACAAGCAGCATATTCCTGGAGAAATTTTTCTACTAGAGGGCAGTCTTACACTAGCGATTAGTTAGATTTTTTCCTTCGTACATCTTTTGCTGCTTGAAGATACTGAAAAAGGGAGGAAGGGGAACAGTACACATTATTTTGAATTATTTTATTTTATTTTTGTGTTTTAATATTGAAATTGAATATTGTACTTTTCCTTCACATAGCATTGTTAGCACTGGAAGTGAATACTTTTAAAAAATGTCTGAGTCAGTGCTAAATGTAATGAGTTAAATCTGTATCAAAAAGATAGAATCATAGGGGTTAGAAAGGGCCTCTGGGGATCAAGTCCAGCCTACTGTATAAATATAGCGTTGAGACACTCCACTGCATAGTGTAATATCATCCCAGCAAGTGTATATTAAGAAAGCCAGGGCATTAATCCTGTAGGAGCCTCATGGGGACATCACATCCCACTGTAACATATGAAATCATCTCTGAGTACAGAAGCACTTTGTAGAAATACTGGATGAAGAAGAGATGAGGGAAGTGATTTACTGAGTATTTGTCTGAAGAGGAGAGATATTTCCTAGTTTAGCTTAGTTTATTTTAAAGTATTGTGCATGAGGTAAATGCAATCTGTAACTTGGTGTCTCTTCATTTAATTCAATCTGTTTCAACTTCCTAAGATTTTACCTTTTTTCCACTGAATGTTTGAGAAGGCCTTATGCCATCTTTGTTTTGCCCAGGTTTTTGGGAAGTGCATGAAACTGAGATGGCTGCTGCATCTGAGATTGTGTGCTTAGTGTTATTTCATGCTGACTCCATCATTGCAGCCTCGCAGTTAGCAGTGCAGCTCAAGGGAGCAGTGCAAAGCCATGCTGATGTATTGAGCTTATGTGGCAAAGTTTTGATAATAGGGTGTCTGCAGAGATGAGCTGAGCCCGGCAACTCTGCTAAGTCCCATGTAAGATCAGAGCCAGCTACTGCTGCTCCAACACAGACCTGCCCCTGGGTGGAGCTGAGCCGTGAGTAACGGTGGGTGTGCTATGGGAGAACGTATTTAAGAAAGGGAAAAACTGCTGTGTAGAAGCAGCTGGGAGACAGGAGAGGGAACACTGTGAGAGGAGGAACAGCCCTGTAAGCATCAAGATCAGTACAGAGGGAGGGTGGAAGGTCCTCCAGGCACAGAGCGGAAACCCCTTGCAGCCCAGGAGAATCATAGAATCATTTGAGTTGAAAAGGACCTTGAAAGACCATCTAGTCCAACTGCTTTGCAATGAATAGTGTCACCTGCTGCTAGATCAGGTTGTTCAGAGCCCCATCCAACCTGACCTTGTATGTCTCCAGGGACAGGGCATCTACCACATCTTTGAGCAACCTGTTCCAATGCCTCACCACCCTCATTGTAAAAAAGCTTTTCCTTATATCCAATCTAAATCTCCCCTCTAAGGAGAGGCCTGTGGTGGAGCAGGCTGCTCCCCTGCAGCTCATGGGCACCACGTGGAACAGATCTCTATGTACAGCCATGGAGGAGCCCATGATGCAGCAATGGATGAGGCCTGAAGGCTACAGCCCATGGATAACTGCAGGAGCGGCCCAGGGCTGGAGCTGCAGCACATGAAGAGGAGCTTGTAGTGGGTCAGGAGGCAAAGGGAAGCTGCTGCTTGTGGGAACAGAGCTGAAGCAGTTCCTGAATGGTCGGCCCTGTGGTATATGGGCCCATTTTGAAGCAGGGCTAGGAGAGCTGCAGCCTGTGGGAAACCCACACAGAATCATTTCGGGAAGGATGGCATCCTGTAGGAGGAATCCATGTGGAGCAGGGGCACAGTGACCATGGAGGAGCAGTAGAGACAAGATTATGGGCTGACTTGACGGGAGGCCCCCATTCCCCTGCGCTGCCTTGAGGGGAGTAGGTAGAAGGGGGTGAATGGTGTGGGAAGATGTTTTTAGTTTGACTTCAGTTTCTCAATGATCTAGACTGTTATTATTGGTGATAAATTACATTAGTATCTCTTATGCTGAATCTGTTTTACCTGTGACAGTACTTGGTGAATGATCTCCCTGTACTTCTCTCAATCCTTAATCGCTTTTTCATCGTATTTTCTCCTCCTCTTCCTTTGAGGAAGAGGAATGAGAGCTCTCTCCCTTATGGTAATGCACTTGGCTGTGCATTGGAGTGCAATCTCTACAGCCAGGCTTTGCCTCACCACAGCTGCACCTGGGGAGAGATGTTTCACAGAAGTGATGCGTGGCCCTCACCCCATCCCACTCTCAGCACAATTCTGTCCCATTGCCACATGGGCTGCAGACAGGTGGTCCCATGGGACCCCTTGATCCTCCTGCCTCCATGTTGGCAGTGCCTGCCCACACTGCTGAAGTGCCCTCTAACTGAGGAATACCATGATGGTGAGCACCGAAGGCCATCAGTGAGTGGAACTCCAGCCATACAGCAAAGGATTGTCATAGCGACAGTCAGGGCTTAATGTCATATATCATGCATTATTAATTGTCATTGTACCCTGGAGATACATAATTAATAGTTCTGCAGTTTTCTTCGTGTCTCAAAGATGGGAGGAAGTATTTGTTTTGTACAACAGAAGGCTAATTCTTTGCTATATGTAGCTGAACACACTGCTGGTGCCACAAGGAGGCTTTTAACTGAGGATAGGGTGGCAACTGCTCACACAGTTCAGATTGTATTAGAACCCAGTACTTGCTCTTACACCTTTTCTATGTGTAGTTCATATTTTGTACAATAATAGTTGAGTGGATTATGGGTTTTTTTGTGTTTTTCTTGTTGTTGTTGTTGTGGTTTATTTTCAGAATCTTGAGTGGCAACATATTTCATTTGCCTGTTTTGAATTAGATGAATAAAAAAGCTCTGAAGGTTTACAGTGTGAGACCACTGTCTATCTTACCTGAAAACTGCCTGAAATTGATTGCTATTTATGACTAACAGTGCCCTGCTTTTTCTATATCCAAGCTCCGATTATTTGTACATATTCATTTTCTGTTGTGATTTCTCATCCATTACTTGACCAAAACTTTGCATGTCTTAATTATGTTTTACAATTACAAAACCCAGGAGATTCTTGAGCCTTCCTGAATGCAAAGTCAGCAGTTGAGGAGTCTGAGGCTTATTAAATTTCCTATTGCATATGGGAAATGAATTGGAAGGTCAATGCAGTGAAGGATCTGTTTTCTCTTGATGTATTTGATAGCTATTCAGAATGTTGAATCAGACTGTTTCGAAAGAAAACCTAATCTACATCAGGATGTGTTAACTAGACATATTCCCAATTGTCCACTCTCTGAAAGTGGCTCTGTCCACTTTCATTTATGAATAGGGATTCATAAAGAAAGAATACCAACCAGTAGTGGAAATCAGTGTCTTGTAGTTTGAAGTTTGGTAATATCTTTGTGTTGGAAAGAAGTTCCAAGGTTCTCAAACATGACAGATGGAGAACAACTCTGCATATACACACCAAAATAGGTAATTGTGTGGTGGCTACAGAGGGCATCTCAGCTATGGGAGAAAAACAAGGATCTTTTTGTGCCTTTTGACTTAACTGCTAGCCCTTATTCATTCTGAGTTCCTGCCTTATTTACACTGTATATTTAGTTCTTATGAAATTGGTATGGGTTTTGGAGAATTCAATCAGTTCAAACAAGGGAGCTGTTTTTACTTTCAGGGTGGGGAAAAGGAGTTTTATTTCTGTTTCTTTATTTAGACAACTAATATTTTATTCATGGTAATACTCCTGATTAGTTCAGAAGTTAATCAGGCTTCACAGAAATACATATAGGTCTGTGGAGACTAACATTTGTTACAATAATGCCTGCAGATTCCAGCAGTTAAGGCAGTAGAGCATCCTGAATTGCTGCAGTTTACAAGTAACATTAGTAAAATACACAGTGATTACTTAGATTTTTTTTGTCCTCAGTGTCAGTTCTGCATTGGTTTGCTCATGTTTCACTTGTCCTTCTGTGGAAGACCAACTTCTGGAATAGGGATGGTGCACAATGTTTGTTATAGGTGACAATAACAAACAATGTTATAGCTAGGTAACAGCTTTGGTTCTCTGACTTTGTGTTCAAGAATATGCAGCCCTGTGTAATGCATTCAGACCAATTCAAATTTTGGTGAGCATTATTCCTTAAATTCTTTAAGTGTATACTGGTCTTTTTCACAACTTGGTAAAGATTATTATAGCTTCTTCTAATTAGGCTTTTTTTGCCTTGTCCCTGAGGAGAGCATGAGATTATTCATGTGTGGCCCAGAAAGCCAAATGTATTCTGGTCTGTATCAAAAGAGGGGTGTCCAGCAGGGTGAGGAAGGTCATAGTCCCCTTCTGCTCTGTCCTTATGCAGCCCCACCTGGAGTCCTGTGTTCAGCCTTGGGGTCTGTGACATAAGAAGGACGTGGATATGTTGGATCAGGTCCAGAGGAGGCCACAGAGATGATCAGAGGGCTGGAGCACCAATCCATGGAGACAGACTGAGGGAGCTGGGTTCATTCAGCATGGAGAAGGAAAGCTAGAGAGACCTCATTGAGGCCTTCTAATACCTAAAGGGGGACCTGCAGGAAAGTTTGAGAGGGACTCTTTATCAGGGAATGTAGTGATAGGAAAAAGGATAATGACTTCAAACTGAAAGAAAATAGGTTAAATGTGTGAGAGTGGTGAGATGCTGGCACAGGCTGCCCAGAGAAGCTGTGGATGCCCCATCCCTGGAGGTGCTCAAGGCCAGGTGCTTAGATGGGGTCCTGGGCAGCCTGAGCTAGTGGAATGTGTCCTTGCCCACTGCTGGGAGGTTGGAGCTAGGTGATCTTTAAGGTCCCGTCCAACCCAAATCATTCTATGATTTTATCTCACATCAAAGGCGTGTATAAGAGCAGTATTGTGGTAGTCATCTCCTGTGAATTTATATGCTTATAACACAGACCTCTCAGTTATCAAGGCTATTTCTGCAGCTGATAGGGAGAAATAAGACCACTTCAGAGTTATATGAAGATGGTGTGAAAGTACAGGTTTTTTGCATTTTTTTTCCCCCTCTATTGATTGTACAGACAATCTAGAGAACTGTCGTGGAGGTGTGCAATGTGAATGTTTCAATTCAGCTTAACTGGTAGCAACATCGAATTGTTTTAGAGCTACTGGTCCAAAAAAGAGCAAGAAGATAGGTGAACTGTGCAGGAACCACCAGAGTTGACATGTCACATTCATGTCAGTGACAGACTGAGGATGAAGGTTGGGCTCACGTGAGCTTTTCTGTGCTACTCCGTGCTTCCCAGTGTCTTAGAGGAAACAAGTGATAATGCTTCAATTTCACTTTTAGTCATAGGGTATTGTTCTGAGCTGTTTGAAACTTCATGATCCCTAACCCTTTATTTTACTACTAAGCTAATGTGAGGCTTGTTCAGATTAGAAATTATCCTAGAGAAACACATCTTTCCCATACACTCTGGGCTATGTCTAGGTGGAAGGCAAAGTATTTCTTTTTCAGTTTGAGATTGGAAGCATTACGTGTCCATGGTGTATCATGAGGGAGGTATTTTGTCCAGGGAACCAAACCCTAAGAGATGGAAGCAGAAGTAATTCGATCATCTATTCCCATGAAGCAGTATTGCTGCTTTAAATAAATGATTTCAGTTTTTAGTTAAAACGCTTCCAGTTTGGGATGCTTGTTTCTGTTGGCAAACTACTTCATACTTTGCACAAAAAGCAAACTGGTTTTACAGAGAGATTTTTTGGTCAGTAATCCTATTACATGTTAAAAATAGTTTAAGCAGAACTTTACAGCCAACTGTAGTGTGAACTTGGAGCAGTTCTGAGCTAAGAGTGAGCTGGCACAACTGTCCATCATGCCCTCAGGGGTAAAAATTCACAGCAGGTTTTTGGTGTATGTACCAGAACAGGCAAGTGGAGTGGGGCTGGATAAGGAGATGCATTCAGAACAGTGGGGTATTTTTTTTGTTCTTGTTTTCCCCTCCACTATATAATACTTACTGTGGTGAGTAATCCACAGGACAGTCCTCCCATTTCTCAGCATTTCAGTAATGAAATGAAGAATGCACAAGATAAACTGCTGAATTCCTAACCTTAATAGAATTTGGACTTGAGGAAACTCCACTGTACAGGTGACTATATTCTTAATGAAATGGTTAAGAATTTGTTTGAACTTCACTACACGCTGTCTATGTTTATGGCCATCAGCTTAAAACAAAAGTAATTTTTTATGATCAAGACTCTAAGAATATGCATTTCAAAGAAAGTTCTAAGTATCAGTGTTTTTTCAGTAATGAACCTTTTGCACTTTGAACAGCATGAACTTGTAGCGATGGCCTACATACATGTTGCCAAAACAGATGTTTTTCATTAGGTTTTGGATTTTGTAGCTGAGGGCAGCAATTAATAATTTCTTTTGAGTTTGTGAATGGCAGTGCATGGTGTTCCTACTCCAATCTGTTTTCTCTGTCCTGCCGCCAATGTACAGCACCTTTGTGGAACAACCGGAACAGCAGAAAGTAAAAGGAGCTGCAGTTCACAGCCCTATGCACAAATTTTGAATAATCAGTGTTTTGGGCAAACACTGTAATGGGATTCAGGTGGTGTCTGGACTGTATGCTGATCTGTCATGTAAGGGAGCAGTTATCAGGTGAATGAGAGGAATACATGTATTGTAGCTGTGGAGCAATTGCTGTAATGTCTGCTGTCCTAAATTAAACCACAGACAGAAACATACAGATACTTTTTTTTTAAATTTTTTTTTTAAGTTATTTGACTGTTGTGAGATACAGGTTATGCTTTCATAGTATTTGATGTTTTGCAGTAGTATTGTCTGATTCCAGTTCCCTGCAAAATCATTTATTTCTATGTCTGTATTACTCTACTCCTGTCTGACTTGCAGGGCAGCCCCACAACCATTTATTTCAGCAAAGCTGGGAGAAGATGCCGATTTAAGAAGAAACAGGGCAAAAGAGACTGGAATTATCATTTCCTGATCCTGCTGTCAAATACGTCATCACACAAACACAAATTTTGTTACTCCTTAAATGTTTTACTAAACATGTTGTGATGAATTTTACAGAAAACTTAAGGTTATCTTGGGTATGGCTGGCTCCTTAATGCTTTTTCAGGCAGGTCTGAGCTTGTTCTGCCTAGAATTTGGTCTACCTTCTGACATGGGCTAATGGATAGCGAACACCACTACACGAGCATGGTTTCTACTCAAATCAGAGCAAGAGCACTGCTGAGTTACACCTGTCTGAACAAGTCTGAGTAGAGAACCATGATTCTATGATTCTGTGTGAGATGCTGTGATTCTGAGAGCTGTACTGAAACACTTGCTGTTCTGATCAGGGGGTATGTAACTCCAGTACTATACAAGAAGCTTGTCAGAAGACTGGGAATATTTAGGCAGTGAATGTGTAGCATAGGTGGAATGTGGCTGGACCCACTTATGTCTACCTTCCTTGAGGACCTGTGTGCTGGTTTCCAAGCTGGCACAGGTACAAAAAGTCTGAGCTGTCTTATCTGTCAGCATGGTGGGCCTTACCTACCTATCGTGGAGGTAGGAACCACACCTTGGTACTAGCTAGGTCCTTGGCCTAATGTCCAGTGAGAAAAGGATCTGTCACAGAAGTACCAGGTGCCATCTTGGGTAGCTTTCCTCTCCATAGTGGTAGGTCTATCATGTATCAATGATGTAACTCTCAAATACTTCACTACACAGTCATTAAGAGATAAATTCAGTATCACATAATTGCATGGTCAAGAGTGTTCTGTAAGGAATGAAAGGTGGAAAAGACTACAAGTTCATCCTTTTGTTGGGTTTTTGAGTTAGAGTGTTTAAAAAAAATAGGCACAAGTTCACATCTATTTCCTAGGGTTGTACTGACATGGGTATTTCTCCATTTCAGTGGGAAGGTTATATCTAGGAGAGTTAACTGTGCTTTACCCGCTGCTGTCAAGCCACTGGCTGCTTCTTCACCTCACTTGTGGTTGCAGCAATCTGACAGTCTCTTCTCTTTTCCTACTGTCTCCCCAGGACTCAGATGGGATCAACCTGTACTACTGGTCCCTGTTTGATGGACATGCTGGGTCAGGCGCAGCTGTGGTCGCTTCCAAACTGCTGCAGCACCACATCCTGGAGCAGCTGCAGGAGATTGTGGACATCCTGAGGAACACGGCTGTTCTCCCACCCACCTGCCTGGGAGAGGAACCTGACAACACATCCACCAGCAGCAGGACGCTGACACGGGCAGCCTCCCTGCGGGGTGGTGTGGGGGCCCCGGGCTCACCCAGCACCCCCCCGACACGCTTCTTCACTGAGAAGAAGATCCCACATGAGTGCCTGGTTATTGGGGCTATAGAAAGTGCATTCAAGGAAATGGTATGTATATCTTTAGGTTCTGAAGTCCACACTTCATATGTCCATCGGTCACATGGCCTGGGCAAAACAAACAGTAAGGAATATATTTTTTTCCTTTTTTTTTTTTTCTACTTAAATAACTCTGTCCATATATAGATAGTGTTTAAGAGCCTCAAAAGCTTACTTGTTGCATTTGTGTGAGGCAAGGAATTGTTCTTGGGTCTGTGGAAGCTGCTGCCAAGCTCACTAGCACTCAAACAGGAGTGGTATCCTAAATCCCATTTGCACTTTTCTCTGCTAGAAGGACTCTTAGAAACTTGTTTGTTCTTTCCTCTCCTTTTTATTCTTTTTCTTTTCTTTTTAAGATTAAAAATCAGTGTTGCTTCACAATAGCAGATTTCAACTTCGGCTGTTACATCTGCATATACAGATGTGTGCCTTAGAAAGCCTCCTTGCTCTATGAAAGCAGCAGCAAAGGCACCTCAGCACCCTAGCTTCCTTGATCTGTTGACCTGCAGTTCTTGTTAGCATTAGGGTGGCTCATAAGACAGTGTCTGTGGGAATGTATACAACTCTCAAGTGAGGTCGGTTGGGTGTGGGTGAGTGGGGCATGAGGGATGTTCCTGTCACCCACTTGATTTGTGGGCAGCAAGAACATCTGGGAAAAGATCGGGGTCCTGTGGAAACAGAATATTCTCAAATTTCCCCATTGGAAGCTGTTTTCTCTTCGAGTTTTTATAATTGATACAGTTGCTCTGCACTTCCCCATTCAGCCCTTATCAGTCTTAAAGATAATTCTAGTCAGGCAGAGCAGAGACTTGGTCTGTCAGCAAGTACATCTGGGATCAGGTCTTGAGAGATGTCTTTTCTCTCTCTTTTTTTTTTTTAAGCCTCTTTTTTGAGCAGAAGGTTTTTGAACTAATGAACATTTCCCAGAGGTTTTATTTGTTGCCTGAAAAGAAGTACAAAGGCAGGATTCAATCATAGCTTATTCTGATATATATGAATTTTGTTTAGTACATGCATCTAATTAGGAACTTCAAATGTTATAACAAAGTGATCTTTCACTTTGAATTCAGAGTAGCAATTATCTTGCAGAATTGCCCTTTCTTCCCAAGGATGTGCAGGCAAACATAATCACAAATTGAGTTGTCCATGAGTAAATCTACAGCCATGGTTCAGTGTGGGACCTGAGAGCATATTAATGCACTGCAGCAACTGGGCTGAGTTTCTGCTAGCTGCAAGCAAAGAGGACGTGTGAAAATCTCCTGTCAGTTTAGCACTCCCCCTTCAGAAAGGAAGAACTAGCTTGTTCCCTGTTCTGTTGAAGGAGGAAAGAGATGATACTGCCTGTCTGCTGTACCCTAGTATTTGGCTGGGGATTTTCCTGAAAGCTTGTTTCTTAGAGCAGTGGAAAAGCCGTAATAGAGGAGAATAGTAGAAACCCTGAATAACTTATTACAGATGTGATGTCTGGTTATTCCAGACGTGGATTATAGTAATCTGTCCTCCCTTTTTCCAAACTGTGGAGAGTATCATAGAATCATAGAATGGCCTGGGTTGAAAAGGACCACAATGATCATCTAGTTTCAACCCCCCTGCTATGTGCAGGGTCACCAACCGCCAGACCAGGCTGCCCAGAGCCACATCCAGCTTGGCCTTGAATGCCTCCAGGCATGGGGCATCCACAGCCTCCGTGGACAACCTGTATCTTGTTTTCCTCCCTGTGCCTTTGACTGTACTCTACAGATCAGAATAGTTATTTAATTCCTACTTTTACTTGGCTGTATAAATGACTGTTAGTATGACTATCATAATGCAGTACATTCCTGGCATTATCTTTTGGTTTAAAAGGAAGTATAATGATAATAATAATAGAAGTGAGATTAAGAAAAGCATTAAATAATTGTATCTATCTTAAACTCTAGGTGGTGTCTTGTGTTCGTACGTGGTTTAGGGACAAGACTATATTCTTTTGCATAAATGTCTTCCTAAGGGTTCTGTGGTTCATAAGATCAGCACTCATGAATTTCATCTGTGCCTGCAGTGATTCATCCCACCTCTCTATGACTTCCTGCTGGCTTATGCTCCTAGCAGTCTGTGTAAGAAGACTTGGGGCCTCCTCCGCAGTACGTTGTTTGTCTATTGCTGCTTTGTATTGGAACATCGTGGATATTGTTGAGGTAGTTCAGTGCAGTTAAAACTTGCATAATTTTCAAGGGTTTCATGCAAGCAGTGTGTATCATTTTACCAAGCACTTGGTGAAAGCTCATGTTCCTGGACACATAGGCAGACATCTTGGTGTTGTTTCCTAAACGTCTAGTACTGAAAGGAGCCCTTTGAACCTGGTGAAAGTGTTGGATAGATAAAGATACTTTTTTTTTTAAATTGAACAATTGAACCTGACAGGTTTATCTATTGAAGGTTTTGTTCCCTTTTATCAGGAGATTTTTTTTTTTTTTTTTTTTTACCTTTTCTTTCTTCCCCAAATGTCTTTTGAATTCTTGTTAAGCTCTCCCTATTCTAACCTCGATTGTCAAATAAAATGCTATTTATCAAATGGCTTTTAAAAATTATTCTTCTTTGTCAGGTGTGATTTTCTTTTGGACATTGCCTGTCTTACAGCTATGTGCTTTAAAACACTGTAGGAAGCTGATACAGGTCATGTCATTGCCTAACTTAAAAAGTTCAGGAATAAAGACGCTCTCCTTTTTGAAGCACTACTAGAGAGTGTTCTCTGTGTTGAAACTGGGACTAGAAAGCTTTTGTGATGTGTTTTCACTGTTCTATTTAATAATAACGCTTAATGTCAATAATTGTCAGTGACCACAATTACTTGAATGAAAATAAATTAGCTTAAGTTTTGGAGTTATTCCAAGTCAAATCCTCTAATTTTCATCTCTTGAGTTTTGAGATGTGTATGTAGAGATTCAGGAGCTGAGTGGATGCTTCCAAATAGTCTTCATTACTGGATAGAAGCATTAAACTAAATCCTTTCCTTGAATTTAACCTTTTGTGCATGAGAGCAATTTAGTATTTAATTTAAAGACCTCGGATAGGAAGCACCTATTCTACACTAAACCCTCTTTATCTTGGATGGGAAAAAATGGCACATACCTGGGCTGTGTGATTTACTGGAAGACAGTGGTGTCTGCTTTATCAAGCTTTTTCTTCTTTTTCGAGATTCTTTTGATTCAAATCTAAACAGATACTTTCACAAAATGCTTCAAACTCAAATGGCATCAATCTTCAGAGACCAACACACTGAATGGTTTTCCTTTTTCAAAAAAACTTCCTCTAAATAGCCGTTAGAAATAAAGGGGCTTGCAGCTGTGATACAGCCATTTTGATGCCTCTTTGACTGAGCTAAAGCAATTTAAAGAGTTAATTTTGACTTTATGCCCTCTGAAACATGATTTTTAGTTAAAAAAAAAAAAAAAAAAAGTTAATGGATATCCTGTGTATAGGAGGTAAAGTTACTTGCTGTCAAGCAAGCTACAACTACCAGAGGGCCTCTTCTGAGGATGGATGCAGCTGAAGAATAGTTATTGTAGTTCTTAGTGTAGTATGATGACTGGTTGTAATGATGATACTGTGGTTTGATCAGTTTACCTACGTCTGTTTTCAAGATCCTGAACTTTTAAAATTTGGCATCGTATGCAGCTGGCACACACTTCTCTGCACTCTCACTTGCTTCTCTCTCATCCTCTACCCTGCCCGTGCAGCAGCCTGCATGTATGAGCCAGCCAGGGCAGAGCTGCCGGTGGCTCATGCCCACAGCCTAAGACATGCCGCATGCACGCTGATGGAAAACGCTGGAAGGAAGGACGAGGCCGGGAGCCCTGCAGCACGCCAGGCCGCTGCCCACACCACACTTACAGAGGCACCAGAGCCGCTCTGGCAGATCTCCACGAGGTGGCATGAGCAAGCTGCTGTGAGCCTCTGGATGAGCAAACAGTGCTGCCTTCGTGGCGCAGTCGACTTCTGTTTTTAGAAAAGGACTATAAGCTAGCATGACAAACGAGTGTTTTTGCTCGGGAAAGCTCAGGTCCAAGCCTTAGCTTGCCCCTGTGCTCCATCCCCTGGGGGGGCTGGGCATAAGGCAACTCTTGTGGGTGCCCTGCTCCTGCCTGCTGCAACATTCCCCATCCTCAGTAGACGCAGAGCACAGATTATTTCCCTCCTTGGTATAAACGTCACCCTTTTTAGCAGAAGATACAGAAATCCTTTTTTTTCTCTATTTATTTTTTTTTTTAAGACCATTTTGCAGATGTTAGGAAGGTGTTATCACAGCTACTAATGAGTCTTCTAATTCTTCACCCTTCATTCTCCAGCCTGCAGTTCATACTCATTTTCCACTTGCTGAGTGAAGTTTTTTAGCTCTGTCAAGATCTGAGAGTGTGCCCCATACTGCCCTTTGGACTGAAAGAGAGTTCATATTATCATCACAGAATCATAGAATGGCCTAGGTTAAAAAGGACCACAATGATCATGGAGTTTCAACCCCCCTGCTATGTGCAGGGTTGCCAACCGCCAGACCAGGCTGCCCAGAGCCACATCCAGCCTGGCCTTGAATGTCTCCAGGGATGGGACATCCACAACCTCCTTGGGCAACCTGTTCCAGTGCATCACCACTCTCTGAGTGAAAAACTTGCTCCTAATATCTAACCTAAACCTCCCCTGTCTCAGTTTAAAACCATTCTCTCTTGTCCTATCACTATCCACCCTCATAAACAGCTGGTCCCCGTCCTGTTCATATGCTCTCTTCAAGTACTGGAAGGCCACAATGAGATCTCCCCTGAACCTTCTCTTCTCCAACCTAAACAAGCCCAGTGTCCTCAACCTTTCTTCATAGGAGAGGTGCTCCAGCCCTCTGATCATCTTAGTGCCCTCCTCTGGACCCACTCCAAGAGCTCCACATCCTTCCTGCACTGGGGACCCCAGGCCTGGATGCAGTGCTGCAGATGGAGCCTCACAAGAGCTGAGTAGAGGGGGACAATCACCTCCCTCTCCCTGCTGGCCACCCCTTTTCTAATGCAGCCCTGAACACAGTTGGCCTCCCCTGTCTTAGTTTAAAACCATTCCCCCTTGTCATATAATTAACCCATGTAAACAGTCATTCCCCCTTCAAGTACTAGAAGTATGATTTAACCCAGTTTTGCTCGGCTCTTCCTCTACAAGCAGATTGCTATATAGAAATGTTTTGCATCCTACGGAAAAGGAGATGGGGGAAGAGAAAAAAAGGTTGCTCTGAAATCTTTCCCCAGATGGGAAATTAGGAAAATTTTGTATGTACTTAGCCTTCATCTAGAACTCTTTACACCCCTAAAGGTTTCAGAGGTGTTCTGCATCTCTTTGTGCTGCACCCCTTTCCCAGCAGCACTGATGAAACATATTTCATTAAAAACCGGTATCTCTACGTCAGAATGAGTTAGTAGTAATGGTGGGCTTCATTTTGTTTTATCTTTTCCCCTCAAATTTTGTTGAGATATAGGAAACCTCTTTCAGCACCGAAGATCTAGTTTAAGTTAAGCAAACTCTGAGAATGAGGCCCTAAGGATTATTCTCCATCCCATAATAAACGCTTCTGAGTTCTTCTTATTGAAGGGAATAGATTTTAATATAGGCATTCCAGCACTCATGAAGTGTGCATGTGACAGGGCTGAAATCAGGTGAGGAATTGTACTTTGTTTCAAGGTCTCAGAGGATACTCCGAGCAGCAGAGATGAAGCTATTTTAAAATTCCTGGCGGTGCCTGGAAAATCCACTGTAGTATTTGTAAGTTTAAATTATTTTGATGGTTAGAAACATCTGCTTCCTTTGAACTGCTCTTTTCAGCTTAATTTAAAAATATATGGAAACCACGGGGAGGAAAATCAGCTTCTCTATGGCAAGATTAGATAAAGTGGCATATGCAACAAGCCCATGTCTGTGACCAAAGGCTCTGCAAGATTTGATTTTAGCTTTGAGGTGTTTTCCTCCTGGCCTTCACCACAGCCTACCTACCAAAAAATAAAAATTAAAAAGGAGATAAATTAAGGGAAAAAAAAAAATACTTGCACTGACTAGCAAGAGCCACAAGAGCCACAAAACCCAGTGTCTGCGGCAGAGCAGCTTGCAGTTCCTCTGTGTGGCAGATGATGGCCATGTTGGTTAGCGCTGTGCACCTCTGCTGTCCCCACTGCTCTCCCCGTTGTTGTGTTGATGGCACAAATAAGATCAGGCTGTTTGCACTCTGGCCTGCACAGAGTCACATTCTTTGTGACAGGCGCTATTAGTAATAGGAGCACTCCCTGTCCAGATCGCTTGGGACAGTCGCTGAGCACTGCTGAGCATCCCCGCTTCTGCCCTGGATCACCTCCCTCTTCAGAATTGTGTAGGAAACAACGAGCAGTCCCTGGCTTGCCTTGGTGCTGCAGGTTTCCAAGCAAATTGCAGCTGTTATAGTTAGCATTTGTTGTGGTTCTTTTGCTCGGATAAATAAAGCTCTGAAATAAAGCCCTAAATCCCATACCCCAAGGCATGGACAATTTGAGCTGTTTGTTGCTTAATGCGAGTAATGAAGTACAGCACACAGAGAGGCAAGGTTTAGCTGAAAAGATCTGCTAGTTACTTGCAATAGCTATGTTAGCTGACACTCCCTGTTTGAATCTAGTATTACAGGGAAAGACCAGTTTGATATTAGGTTGGATTCTGGACTCAGGAGAGGCAGGCGACTTTAACATGTTGGGTTATTACCAGAAGCTAAGCTACGAGGCAGCAGAGTGAGTTCACTGACATACAATTAGTTTTTTGAAGATGCATGGAATACTAGGAAGTAGCTCCTTTACCTTTTTTTTTTTCATGGTCTCTTTCTTGGGATAATGTATACTGCTGGGCTTGACTGATTGTCAGTGACAGATGTGACTTGTGTTCTCCACATCTATTAAGCAGGGGGGCTTTTTATATTTATATGGTATTTTATGTAGTATTTCTTATTAAACTCAGAATCAGTTGGAAGTTTAACATGGGAAGAACGATTGAGTAGGTACATACCTCTCTAAATTGGTGCACGTTCACAAATTCTTTCCAGGGCCTCATGAAATCAGTGAGACAAGATACAGCCTTACATACTGTGGCTCATACTGGCAATTCTGTGAATGCCTAGTACTAATATTCTTTTGTTGTTCTACTGATGTTGTTCTATTTCACACTGTTGGTTTTTTTTTTTTGTTAACTAGTTTAGCATCACTGCTTTCTGTATTTCTGAAGGGTAGCCCTCTTGCATGAGTGCATCTTGCTGCTGTTTGTAAAGGTGTACGCTCCACAATCCTAGCCTTCGCTTTGGAGACCAAGTAGTTATTCATGTCATAGCTAGGTCTCATTAATTATTTGCTGTCTATGTAAAGTGCTCTCCAATTATACCACCACGTACGTGTTGTTCAGCTACATTTATCTTTGCTGCCTTTGTGCTTTTTCTGTAGCAAAATCTCTTGCATCCCTCAGCATTGCCCTTTATTCCACGATGCCTGATGTTTTACAGTCCTGTCCTGTTTTATCCCCAGCTTTCTATCATAAGCAGTTGGTACTCCAAGACTTTCCATTCTTTCTGAGCATATAGCCAGAATTGAAATAGAAAAGAAAGCTAATGTGACTTGCAGTTGAAGAAAATTGTAATTTTTTAGGGGAATCTTCATTTTCTAAAGTATTAATTACAATGCTGTCTTTTTTTTAATACATTTTATTTTCTTTTCCTATAGGATTTGCAAATAGAACGAGAGAGGACCGTGTATAATATTTCTGGTGGCTGCACAGCCCTTGTGGTTGTGTATTTATTGGGGAAGCTTTACGTGGCAAATGCTGGTGATAGCAGGTAAGTGAGTGTGATGTCTCTTCTACTCCCACACCCGAACTCCCAAGATCTGGTGTTATCAAGTTCCTTAGTGGCAAATAGCATCACCAGGAGGTTCTGTTTTTTGTCTGGGCTCTTAACAGTTCTCACTAAAATTAATGCAAAATTAATGCAGTAGTGATGGACTTCCAGTGTCTAGTTGAGTGGTGGATGCACTCAAGGTGACTGACCCATCTTTTCTTTCTTGTTGCTGTCTCTGAATGAGTTGATGGTGGCAGAGAAGTGAAAAGACACTATGAAGAGCCTTTGAAACAGGTGTAGTAGAATTGTATGCTGAACACTGTTTGATGGGGGACTACATCTGGAACTGCTGATCCTGAGGGTGCTGTCCCTAGGTCTAGCCTTGGAAGCCCACCTGGCTATCAGATTTTAATATTTTTGAAAATGGTATTGAGAGTATAGTAAATATACTGCAGGGGGGTCGAGAGGCTATCCAAAAGCTAGGAATTTTACTGTGTCCTGCTCTGACTCATGTACTTGCCTGTTTCTCAGAACTGAATGCTGTAGCTCAAGAATTGTTACTTTGCTTCAGTTAGAAGTTGGATGCTTTACATCTCATTATGAGAAGCTCCTTTTTCTTCTGACTTAGCTAAAACTAGGAACATGCTGGGAGCCTCTCACTTGCATTCCTTCCTTCTCTCTCATTCTTTGCCCATACCACTGCTAGAGAGAACGAGGCTGTTCTTGCAAGACTTCATACCTTTGCATGTTTCTTCTGGCAGTGCTCTGCATAAACAGGCCAGCAGAGCGTAGTTCTCTGCGTGACACAGACTGCATTTGGGTTCAGTTAGTAGCTGTGTAATTGAAGTCTGTACAGATACTGAACACTGTTGTATTTTGATGAAGACACTACAGTTACATGTTTTCGTTGTTTGGGTTTAGTGTGCACACAGTTCATGTTTCATTCTGTATTCACAGAGACAGCACTCAAGTCTTTTGCTGCACTGAAGTGTGTAGGAAGACAAATCCACTGCGCATAAAGTGCTTTGCTTTCCATTGTTAGTGATCTTAATTTGCTGAACTTGCTACATGTGTTGTAAATTGCTCACCAAGTTCCTCTTGACAAGTGACATTCAAATCTTTTTCCTTGAACTGGCAAATGAATGAGTCCTTGCAGATGAGTCCTCGCAGAGTGTACCTGGAAACAAGTTGGAGTTGACCATCTGTCCACTCCTCAGAACCACTAACTGTGTTGCATTTTACCTCTCTTCCATCAGATTACAAGTAATCGTGTTTTCCTTTACTACTGTGCTTTGAAGTACAGTTGAGTCTTTTCCATAGAGTTAGCTAATTGCTTTGTTCCTTATTTGTGTAGTGCAAAACTGGCCATGCAGGACCTGCTTCTGAGGGCTGAGGTCTTTAGTCTTAAATTACCGGCTGCTTGCAGTTCCCCCAGGATCTTCCTTCTGCTTCCTGAGAGCAGCCTCAGCTCCATTGAATCCTGTGGATACTCACGGGAATAAACTTTTATTGGTGGTGATCTTGAAATAGTCCCAGTGTCCACCTTAGTTAAAACCACTCAGAGGCTTTGAATATTCATTAAACCCCATCCAAAACATTTTTTTGTTTTAGAAAAAGAGGAAAAGAAGAAAGCCACTGGCAAGGCTGAGTAATCTTTGAACTAAGGTTGAAGTTCTTCTACTCGTTCCTCAGATCCCTATAGGTAACAGAGTCACTTCAGATCCGAAACAGTTTGGTTTTCCGCTTTCCAAATGGACCTCATGGAAGCCTTACTCATGCTGAGGAGAATTCTCAGAATTTCCAAAATCTTTCATTTTCACATGGGCCTGCTTATAGATTTTCCAAGCTGAATAAAATATTTTTAAAAGAAGCTTTAAAGTGTAGAAGTCTGGTTGATCTGAGTCTCTCACTGCCTCTCATGTTTCAGGACAGGGGTAGGAGGGAGGCCTGCAGTTACTGTGAACCATCCAAGTTGCTTCTCATTCCTAAAATGACATTTTAGGACTAGAAAAGCAGCTCTGAGCTTGTCTGCCTACTTCCAGGGCGCACAGTGCATTGTTGTATTTTTAAGGGCCAAGTCACGTAGCCAAGAAGTTCCTTATTTGTGTTAGTGGAAAAATATGTGCATTTTTACTGTCTCATGCCTTGCATTGTCAACTTTTTGTTTTGCACAGATACAAATGAGAATACTGAGAAATGTAATGAGGAACTATTAAACAAAATGTTTACATGTTTTTTAGGAGAAGAGTGGGATTTGTTTTTTTTTTTCCCGAATATGCGCCTCATGTTTGTTGCTTTTGGAAGTAGATGCCAAAACCCTCAGTACTTCAGGGGAGTTCTGGTTTCCTTGAGTTCACCAGCTCACTTTTGCCTCTTCTGTCCTCAGTCTCCTACCTTCTCTGCCCACGTGCTAGAATAAATTTCTGAAAAATAACTGCAGTTAACTAATCTACGAGTGTTTTCATGCTGCAGCATCGGTAATTGTTTACACAATCCTTATTGGTATAGCTTCTGCCCAAAAGAGGGCTTAGGCTTTGAGGTTACCTGGAATTAGAAACAACAGAAGCTTGTAGATGTGGGTTTTGAACAGCTACTGCTGTCAAAGGACCAAGGTACATGCAACAAACTGTTACTGTCACAATGAGACTGAGGAAACTGGAAGTGTGAGACTTGAATAATAATGTGCTATGTGGTGCCAGCTATACCTCAGACTTATGCCTGTGGTATTCAGTTTAACCACTAAAGCTTCTCAAATCTAATCATTTCATGCCACGTACCCTGGCACTGTTGTATAGCAGCTGTCCTTTTGTAGTTGATGTGTAATTACATCATGAAAAGACTTTAATTACCATATTACTAAATTACCAGCCAGCAATCCTTTCAGGTTCAGCCCTAGCTCACTTCTGTAGGGACTATTAGGCTTCTTCAAGCTGAACACTTTTGGTTGGTGTAAAAAGGAGAAAAATTGTGCTAATTGTACGTTTTGTTATGAACCATTATTGAGCTTGATGTTATGGCATCACTAATGTCAGTGATACAATTAAACTTATGCTAACGATGCAATCGCATTTCTGTAATAATTATACGCTAACAGCACATGATACCAGAATCCTACTAAAAATTAGGTAATGTCTTCAGAGCCTGATAGAAACAACTTGGAGGGAGCTGATTGCATTTTCTAATGGCTTGCTAATCATTCTTGGAATCTGCCATAAATATACCTACTTGTGGAGTCAAAATTTATGTCTGCATGTTGGCCAAAGCTTTTAAATGCCACCCTTTCTCTTGCCACCTCTCAGTGGTTAGCATTGTCTGTGCAAGGACTGATAGTGCTGTAGTGGGCTATCTGATACACGGCATTTATATTTTGCCTACCAGATTGATATATACGCCGTGGTTACTACCCTGTGGTAGACACTCTGAATATCTAGGGTTTCTTTGGTCTTTTTGTTGTTGGTTGGTTGGTTTATTTTTTTTAATAAGGAACGGTAAATCTTCTCTGCTGATTCTTTTAAACAGTATTGTTCAGTTTTATATTGCTAAAGTGACTTTTACTTCTAAATTGTCATAACACGCCTTGTTAATCTCAGTTCTTCCAGTTTTATGTTCTTTATTAGTATGTTGTTTTATAGCTAGTGATGAAGCAGTAGTAAAACAAGAACTTAAAATGTTTTTACTGATTACTGCCCATTACTGTATAGCCTCATGCAACATAACATTTACCCAATATCACTCCAATGACTCTAATGCAGTATGATCGTATTAACTGTCTTTGGCACAAGCATTCTTCTGGCTCTCATGTTGTCTGGCTGAGGAGCTGCTCAGCAACTGCAGGCACTGCCATTTTGTGCTGTGTTTGGAGCCATTTGGGTTAGCAGTGTTTTTATCATTATATAGGATGCAGAACATCACAAGATGATTTGACTTTGTCATAGACCCTGAAATACTTCCCTGAAATACTTGCTAAATCTTCAAATGGATTCTTGGGCTTTTTTGATTTATTGGCAGAAGATGGCATCAGAGAAAAGAGCCTAATATTTTGGAAGGTTCACAATCTTAGAGGGTCACTGGATTTTTTTATTTGCTTCATCAGCCTTTTTTTTTTTTTTTTTTTAAATGTATATCATTATATCATTTTTTGCATCCCTGCTTTTTGCCCCCATGTGCCTCTGTTTTCAGGGCACATTCACCCTCTGTTTGAAGATATATCCTCATGTCCAGAACAAACTCCTTTTTGCAAGTATAGAATTCATACTAAAGCATTTGGGATTGTTAAGTGATAGGGGCTCTCTAAGTGGTTGTATTTGTGGCAGTTTCACATGGGTGCAGGTTAAGCAACGTCACTGGAGTTCAATTGTCCTCATGTGTGTACAACACTGATTTCTTCCAGTCTAATATAATAGTGCATTGAAAATTGAATTCTGCTTTGTTTACTGTTTCCATTCTGTCTGGATTGGCAGCCTGTGTTGAATTTCACTTATATACTTGCTCTGTGTCATAGAGCTAGTTAACTGCTTATCTCATAAGTGGTTCTTTTTGTAGAGACTAAAATTTGGGAAATCATGTATTACTATGAAGCAAATGAGAGAGGCATGGAAACAGCTCTGTATTTGCTGACTGGCACTGTAGTTGAAATAGAATTTTTGAGAAATCAGAGTTGAAGATTCTGACTCATTTTTGTGGTTTGTGGTATCTGACCTCTTCCTCCAGGCAGTCCAACAGGGCGATTTTAGCCAGAAGCCCAAACACTGTAAGGGTGGAAACCAAGCAATGCTCTAGTGTATTACAGTTATAGAGTTGGTTTGTTTCAGTATTTGTTTTACAATATTTTTTAAGAAACTTTAATTTTCTAATTTTTCTTAACTATTTTTTAATCTGTATTGTGTGGGATTTTTGCTTGCTTGTGTGGGTTGGGGTTTTTTTGCCTTTTTTTTTTTTTTTTTAAAGTGGTCTGGTTAAGCTCTTTTGTCTCCTTGAATCTGTATCTGCATAAACAACAATAATTGTGTTTTGTACTTAGTGGTCTCTGGAGGAAAGACTAACTCAGTTACTAAGCTGCTTCAAACTGCAGCATTTGGAGAAGCATTCTTACTCCTGTCCCCCTAAAGATAAGAGAAGAGGAACTGTAGATCAGCCATGCACATGGCACTTTCAGCCACACAATCCACGGTGATCCTTCCCTGTCTTCTGAAAATTCTTCTTGCTCTAAATCCTCAAATAATGCCTCCCCAGAGGCAAGAGTGACACTTACAGACTGTATTTTGGCCAAGCTGTGTGCACATCCTTTTTTTCAGATGGCTATTAATTCCTCATCACTCAAAGCCAAAAAAAAATGCTTAGACTTTCCAGGTCTGTGCTTGCTCTGCTCAGGAGACTGTGAAGTGAAGAGAGACCAAGTGAGTCCCCAAATACATTCTTCTTCAGCAACTGCAGTTTGGTAGATGGAGAAGTCTGGTTCTGCTGCCTAGCAGAAAATGCTGCAAAAGAGCGTGGCATCTTAGTCAGACTCAGAAGATACAGCCAAGTCCTGTTTCTTTGCTTGCCCAACTTCTCTTCCTTGGAAGCCTTCCCACACAAGGCCTGCTGAAAGCTCTTCTACTTCCCTTCTACCACCTGGACTCCTTCCAAGGAGAAGTAAGAGCACAGAATTCACAGGAGTAGCAGCTACCTCAGATCACCTTGCAGAATTTTGTATCGAGTGAAGCTTTTGGAGGCATTTCAGGAAACACTTTATCAAAGGTGTGGAGAAAAGGTGGTGAATCAGAAATAAGTTATTGCACTCAAAGAGCATGCTTTCTAACAACCTAGTGAATTATGAGATCTGAAGCTCTGACACCTCATATCCAGCACTGACTTGGCAGAAGTGATTAATTTGGCAGTCAGTGTTCATAGACTTTTGAAGACACGCAAGTCCTGCCTCTTCTCCAAACTCTTGTTTTTTCTGGAAGAGAGTATGCTTTTGCAATGTCTGTGACAATCTAGCATGTTTTAAAGCCATTGTAAACAGTTTCAACATGTGGTGTGTTCAGTTAAGTCTTCAGTCTCAACCACACGATATCTTCTACCAATGAAGTCTTTACATTTCAGATAATGAGGAAGGACAGGAATTCTACTGTTTGAATACTCCTAGCAAATTAGAAAGCCACAGTTCATTGCTACTAGATTCTAGGAGTGATGGATCCTATTAAACTTAATTCTCATAGAGTTTTTCAGCCTTTTGAGGGGTAGAAAGACACCATGAGAACTAACCAACCCAGACAAAAAAATTGGTTGCAACCACTATGAGTAAAAATTTCCCTGTTGCTTTCTTTTATTGGTGAACATGAGTGCTAATCAAGGAAAAAAATCCTTCTGTAATAACATCCCCACACGTATGTTTCATGTTTAACCTGTAGAGCTCATAATGTATGAGACAAGATGAGTAAAGGATGCTAAAGCATAATTTTAACCACTGGTACTGATGCATAAAGAGCCTGTTATCTTGAATACAGGCAGCTTGTGATATAAGCAAGTATAGCAGAATCCAGATGATCCAATGCACTTCACTGAGCTCAGTTTTTAACTCTTTAATCTGTGCCTTTTTAGACAACCAGGGAGCATGGTGGATTCTTTCTTCCTTCCAGTGTTACAGGTTAGTGCCAAGACATGCCAAGCAGGCTGTGACCTTCCACCTCTAGCTGCCTTCCAAACTGTGGGAGAGGAACCAGAGGGAGAACCCCAGGCTCACCTTGGTCTCATGAAATCGTATTGAAGGGTTCTGGTGCTGAGCTGAGAAAGCAGAAAAGCTGAAATCCAAGTAGATATGATGCTTTAGGGACTAAAATCATTCTGACATCCTCAATGCTAAATCAGTGAAGAGCAGAGAAAAATATCTGCACTTCTTTGACCTTCTGTGGTTAGCCATACCCCAGCCATATTACTGACACAGTGCACAGTGTGCACAGTGATGCCTTCATCCCTAAGCTCAGGTTTAGTTGCCATAGTAACTCGTCCTGGAGATGAATACGATATCCTGGACAGCAGAGAAACAGACTTTGATTCCAGAGATAATGGTCCCAAGGCTCAGAGCTGGTCACAAAGATGTGACTGTGCTGCTTTCTTCATCTTTCTGTCATGACCCAAATAATGGGTGGCATGTTGTTCAGCCATGTTGCGGAAATGTAGTGATGTATCATCATTGCAACCCTGGACTTAATGGTTTTCAAGGGAAGAATACACTGAAATGATCATGAATGGAATGGATCCCATGAGGGCAGCAAATCTCCAGTGTAAGCAGGTTGGAACCATTGGCAGACAGTTTTTGTGTTCCAGCAGTATCTGCTCAATGCAAACTGGCTTGTAATGGCTTCCTGGCTGCTGGCTAGGAGGACCAGTGTATTCAGGTGTAAAGCAATGGGAAAGTACATACGATTCCTTACACAGTGTTTTAGTTTAATTGTTAGGCTTTTGAGTTCATACTACTGGTACTAGAGTAGGAAATGCTACATGTTAAAACATGTAAAGTAAAGATAAAAGGAAAGTAAGATACAAAGGCACCACATGTGGATATGTCAGTAGTAAGTTACTTTCCTGATGAAACGGAGGCAAAAAACGATCACCTATAGGTAGCTAACACCAACACATATCCCGTGTAATTAGCCCTAAAGTGAAACACTGTTAATAATGCTGACTGTTAATAATTAGCCAACTGTTAATAATAGCAACTCCATACTTAGACTGGCTCAGAGAAGCAATCCATGTGAGGACAACCTTAAGTAGTGCAGGGAATCTCCTGGGAATGGAGCTGCACCACAGCAAAGTGGAGCTCCTGGGCTCAGAAATCACTGGGCAATGTCTTCTCCAGATATCTCTTCTGTGAACAACCTTCAAGCTTAGTGTTGTATTTAATTTAAAACCAGGGAACGAGTAGTGACACAGAAACAACTGAAGCAGTTTAGTGACAGCACTGATGGTGGCCTAATGCCTCTCACTATTGCATGCAATGTGTGGGGCAGAGGGAGGCTGCCAGCTGCAGAGGATGCCTCTGACTGCTGTGCTGCTTACTAAGTTAGTTGAATACACAGGATGGAATGTAAGATCTGTTTAAAGAATTCAGATTTTCATTGTTCTTGGTGGCAGTAAGGAAGATTCTGACTGATTCAGCTAATATAAATGAGAAATAAGCACTTCCATGTGATCTATTAATATTATTTTGCTTTGAGAAATAGCTTCTCTCTGCCCATTTGTGATCATTTATTAAAAATAATGTGATGATTTAGTAAAACTGGACCACTAAAATAGTGACTTTAAAGTGTATTTATTTTACTTAGAGGTTTTCTCCACAGGCATCACTAAATAAGCAGTAGAAATGTAAATATGAATGACTGGGTGAACTGGAAATGTCATAAAGCCCTAGAGTGTGCTACAGGAGCAGCTGGTGTGCTGGTATCATGCCTCTGAAAGACCACTCTCAGGGTTTCTTGCAGGAACTAAATTTTATAACTCCATCCCATGTGCCTTGCAAAGTCATGGGGAGATGCCTGTAGCCCCACAGGAGCCATGCAACACGGCTGGCTCAATACTGGTGTAAGGAAATGAAGAGGAGCCCTTGGATACTTTGGCTGCTACCTGTGAAAGCCCAAAATCAGCATTTTCCTGTCACATAGCAGTGTCCAGTTGTTCTCCAAACGTGGCCAGCTTGGCTGCTTGGAAGGCACAGGCAGCCTGCAGAAGGCTCCCCAAAAGCTTGAGAGAGTTCCTTGTTATTCCTGTAGGACCAGACTGAGTTGTCACAGGGGAAGTGCATTCCCTGTTAACATTGGCTATGTTCAGCTGAGTGAAAAATACTCCACTACTTAGAATAGTTCAATTGGAAGGCACCTACAAAGATCATCAAGTCAAACGGTGTTGACACTTCAGGGCTAACTGAAAGTGAAAACATATCAGTGAGGGACTTATCCAAATGCCTTCTGCACGTTGACAGGCATGGGACATTGACCACCTCTGCAGGATGCCTGTTCCAGAGTTTAACCACCCTCATGGTAGGAAATTTTTCCAAATGTCCAGTCTGAATGCATTTTTGTGGACAACCTGATGTTTACACTGAGTAATGTCAATAAAGCAGGGTGGCACTACTCTTGAGTGGCAGCAGATGGAAAATGAGGGCAGAGGCCCTTTTTATTGGCTCTACGCCCTCTCCATTTTGTTGCTTGTTTTCGTGGTTGAGATGCAAAGTAGGAGCCAGACATTTATGAGTCTTCTCATGAGGATTACAGGTGGTAGGCAGATGTGTGTTTTGCCATGGGTGTTGCTGAGGGTTTCTGCTTTCACCTCCAGCTTTTACGGTGATGGATATGTCATCACTGGGACCTGTTTTAATGCCGGCTAAACACTACGTCATGGTTTGTTTTACTATCCCCAGCCTGATTTAATTCATAAAATCAAGGAAGTCACTTAAAGGCTTTTCACTATAGTTCCGTGATTATTGCCAATGCAGTGAGGTGTTTGTTCATCTGGTTTCTAAAGAAACATTGAGAAATGTGTCTGCATGGGAATAAGAAGAGTAACCCAGTTAGCAATAAGTGAAACCAAGATGCCAGGGCTGAATGTATTAAAACTCATCAGTAATCATAATGGTTGATCATAATGGTTAAGTTCCAGAGGAACTTCATTTACTCAGTGTACATGGTTAATTTACAGATAAGGTGAACATTATCTTAAATCTTATTTCATTTCATAGCAATGAAGAAAATGTAAATAAATGGAACTTTGGTGGTTTTAAAATCACCAGGCATTAGTGCTGTGCTTCCTTGGCTTCTTTAAATATATGCATTTAGTTACCATAGTAAACAAGTACTCATCTAGACCAATTCCATATTTCTAGGATTTACTTTTTTTTCTCTCAGTTATTTTGTGACACAGCTAATTAAAATATACTGTTTTGTTCCTCCTTTGAATGTAATAAAACCCTGCCTTATTCTTTCTGTCACTTTAATCCCTCTTTCTTTTCCATTGACACATTTCTAATACCTCTTCAGACAGGCCAGGCACTGCTGCTTCATCTGTACCAAATCCACAACGCTTAACACCTTTTGACAAAATGGATACATCCTCCCTGTGGCTTGGAATTGATATATGCTGTCAAAAAGGGTTTTCCGAATGGTCTCTCTTTGTCACCTTTACCAGATTTTTATTCTCTGTTGTAGGAATGTGCAGTTTAATGTTGCGTTTCAAATCATTTTTGGCTGGAAAAGTGTGTAATGGAATCAGGGTGTCCCCTGAATACTCCTAACAGTAGGAGATGCCTCTTTGTTTTCAACACCAGAATCCCAACAGACCCTTCACAGCAGTGAAATTACACTTTTGACCTTGTTCACTAAAGTGTTTCTTTCTCTGTATGATTAAATGAGAGTAACTAACAATAGCTTCCTCTGAAATGTATGAATTTCCCTCTGTTTGTTTCTCTTAAGAAACTCAGAAAGGATGCTGTGCAATTCTCTGCTGATTGTATTCTCTACAAAAGAAAGAGAGGAAAAAAGAAGAAAAGCAGCCTCGCTCCTTCAGGGAGGGGTGGCTGTTTTATCCATATTAAAAATGCAAAAGTAATTGATGTATTGATATTTTCCCTAGGCCACTGTGGTGTTGCTACATCTCGAGTGCGAGAGCACCACTGCAGCGCACAGATTTTTACCCTTTAGTTGCTTCATTTACCACATATTTTAAGAGGGGATGTTTACTAAAGCACAAGATATTGTTTTAAAGTATCAAATATTAATATAGAAAATAAGCAAATACTGTTCTGAGTGAATGCTGAAATACTGAAAAGATCACTTCGTTGTACACCACAGTCTGTGAAATTATACCAATCTAAAAGATAGATGCAGTGTTTTATGTAGATTTGCATGCAGCCTGTTAAGCTCATGTTTCTTTTCATTTGTATGTGACTTGGTGGATGTAGCCTGCTGCAGGCTGCACTGTGACTGTCAGCCCCATCTCACACACTGAAACATCAACGCATCAATTGCTCCACATATGGTTATTCAGAGCAGGAATTTGCTAAATCAGAAGATCCTCAAAGTGAGGTGGCCAGAAAAGAGAAAATCAGATTTTGTTTTTCCGCTTTAGACTACTTTGGCTGTGTTTTGGGGATATTTTTCAATGAATTCCTGTTTCCTGTAAATATTCACAAGCTCCACACTGGTGAATATACTTTGTTTTGTGCAGTGTGCACGTGTCTGAAATGCAAGTGCAGCCCTGCATTTTGTGTGGGGGGGGACCCTGCAATGGATGATTGAATAACTAGATTCAAAAGAGGGGAGGAGACATTGTGAAATTCTTGTTTTCAAAAGGACTCAAAAAAATACACGACTTAAGCCTTCAGGGCATGGGTGCCATTATGAACAGGGTTTTTGCTCACCCGGTGAGCAAACGGTGCTACTAGCACCACGGTGCTACATGGAGAAGGCATCAGAGCAACAGGACTTGGAAGGCAGCACACCCAAAGCTGTAGATCTGTGGCTCCAGACCTTCTCTCCTGCAAACAAACAAACAAACAAACAAACCAAAACAACAACAACAAAAAAAAAAAACACTAAAAAACAAACAAAAAAAGCAACCAACTTTCATGCTTTCTTTATTACTTCTTCACTGCTGATGTAAACTAGTGATTGGTGTGGCTCTGAAGTAACCTTGTCATCGAAAAATATTTTGTTGGTTGTTGACATACTTGTTCCATACAAACATGAATCACCCAGCTTCCTTTGGCAGGCTTGCCCTGTGGCCGTGCTGTAATGTGTTTCACCACTGTGATTGAAATTAAAATGTCACCATTAAACATGGCAGTCAGATGCTCCCTGAGCACTGCATCTCTCCAAGTTCTCTGGCTTCCTATGTAGCTATTTCTGACAGTTTAATAAGGTGGCTTTATTCTGGTATAAAATAATATGTTCGTACTTCCACAGTGCTCAGGGAGTTAAATGCTTTCAGAGCACTATTTCATTATGTGCATACATCTTTCATCTGTGGCAGAAGCAACAACGCTCACGTAACGTGGTGTTGCTTGTTAGTCCATTAGGAAGTGTAAAGTTAAAATGAATTGTCCTGCCAAACTGCACAGAGCGGCTGCCGGAAAGCAGCTGCTGGGCTGTTCCCTGCACCAGGCTCTCTTGGTGGAGCAAGTAGTGGTGCAGGGCTCTGGAGACTGCTCCATGGGAAAAGCCTTCAGACCATGCTTGACAGCTTCGCTGCTCCAGCTCTGTTATTGCCAGGTCACTGAAAGGGCAGTTCAGTCTCTGAGTCCAACTAGGGGTTGATATGGTACCTCTTAAATCACAAAAACCCCACTGAGGGTGGCAGCTCCTGGGCCGGGCTTTCAAGCCTGGCTTCTCTAGTGAGGCTGCCAACAAATATGTCCGTTTTTGTCATATATACAGTCACAAATATCCCTTACTGTCATGAAACTACTAAGCAGCTGGCGTGGAAAGCTAACGAAACTGCTAACAGGATAACGAGCCCAGCAGAGATGAATTCATGCCACTGACCTGTATGTGTACATCTACATCCCTCCCGCTGCTAATGTCTAGAGCTGTTTAACTCCTCAGATCAAATCATTTCACTCTTATGAACAGATGTAACTTTTGACTTGAATCAAGTCCAACTGCTGAAAACATTAATGAAAAACATAAAACTGAGGCTCTGTTTAATCAGCTATTAACATCACTGCCTTATTTTCTCCCCACCCCCGCAAAGGTTTTCTTGTGCTGGGTTGTACTTCTCATCCCAGGTGGCTGCAATTTCTAGTGAAAATAAGTTGAGCCATGAAAGGTTGACCCACTCGCCTCTGAATTGCTTTTTATATGATGTTAGTCCCGCAGGGCCCAATTCTACCCACAGAAGTGAGAATGATAGCTATCAATGTATATCGTAAGTATGTCAGTGTACACAAAGAAAAAGATGAACCCCGGACTTCAGTGGTCTTTAAAATACAGATTTCTCATGAAATGGTGATTAAATAGGAAGCAAAGGACGATTAAAAAATTAGCTTGACACACTAAGCAGTTAAATCAATTCCACTTCTTCTAGCGCTGCTCAGACCTGAACCTGTTTCTTCTTTACCACATGAATCTTAGAAATGCTAGCAGTTCCTTTCCTTTGTAGTAATGCTCCTTCTATTTGCATACTAGCAATATCAGATGATCATTCAGAGACTGTGTTAGTCCAATATTATCTCCTGAACACTTGGGCAGTTAAACAGTGCCACTGAGTTTGCAAAGCTGGTTTGTGTCAGGGTTGCATTTTGACTTTAGAGCTTAAATTTTCAGTGTTTGTATGCCTACCATAATTCTTGGATGCATTGTAGTGCCATCAGAATGCCTGGCATAAAAACAATACCAGCAAATTGATCAAATTATCAAGAGAAGTAAACTTGCATGAAAATGAGACTAGAAGATCGCAGAAAGGAAATAAGAAAAAACATGTAGAAACTGGAATTCAAGTGCCAGTTACTTGCTTTATCTGTGCTGAATTCTATGCAAATTCATGAGGAGAGGTGGTTTGGTGTGCTGCTATTACCCAAACAGTGAACTAATGGCTCCAAATCAGTATTAAGATCTCTGGGATGTTCATCCAGCTGTTCGAAAGCACCAGGAATTACTATGCTTACAAGGCTGTGCAAATAATAAAGTAATATCATTTTGTGAGTGAATACATGACCAACATATGCAGTAGGAACACTGTATAAATTTTGCCCCTCTTAACTGTGTTTCATGCAGGGAAATTACACCAGAGAAGACTCAAACCATATTTTGCAGGCAATGGAGTAGTTTAAGAGGCAACAGACAGGTGTTGGAAAACATTTCTTCTCTGCCATTTGCAGAAGTGCATGTGAAATCTCTCTACTGATCTATAGTCATTCCATTACCTGTCTGCCTCTGGCAGGTAGCTAGTTGAATTTGTGTTAAACAGGATTTTCTTTGCCATTTCCATTTGCTGTTGGAAAAGAAATGTTCTGACATGACATATGACCAATCAATAATTGGAAAGAGCTTGCTTTAGTCATTTGAAGCCAGTAGTATAGACAGTGTCAGCCCCAGCTGGGATTAAAACCTGCAAAGAGTAGTTCTGCAATCACTGATTCTGCAGCATCTCCTCTGGGTGTCTACATTTCACTAATAAGGATGCCCAGCAGACATCAGCTGAAATAACACTTGCCTTTGTTGCTTGGATGTTTTTTTGTGCTCTGAAATGAATTTGGCATATACAAATATACTTTGTTATCCAGCCTAAAGGATGCACAGCAGGAATTGTTATCCTGTCTGTTGATAACTTCAGTAGGAAAGAAATTGCTTTATTTTACTATGACTCCAAAGAGAATAAGTGTCTGACAGTACCCCCTGGTTTTCTGGGTGTTTTTACATTTTTCCCCTCTACTAACAGTGCTTTATTACTCCTGCAGGGCTATAATCATCCGAAACGGTGAAGTCATTCCAATGTCTTCAGAATTCACTCCAGAGACCGAACGCCAGAGACTTCAGTATCTGGTAAGAGACTGGAGAACCAAATCAGGCGCTGCTGCTGATGAGATGAGCAGTGCCCAGGAGTGTCTGAGTTTCAGACCCACATGGTTGAGTTACTGTGGCTCAGTGGAGGACCACATGTCTGCTGAACACCAATGACTGATTATGCATGTATGTATGTGTTTTAGCCATCAGCAAAAGTGCAGAAAAGCCTGACAATGCAAATACTGATGAAAGGAGTCTTACCTTTTTTGTAGAGGCCATTGGTGTCTGTGCTTTTGTACCTTGTTCAGCTGCTGACCTTCAGCAGCTTATTGATGCTGGATAACGAGAGCTCAGACATGCAGCTAACAAGCCACAGAGGTATTTCAATACATCCCAGTGTTTGTGACAGTATAAAGTACGTAAGAGTGCTCTTCGCACACATGTGAACAATATTGTTGGGTTTTATTCATTTGCTGTAATAGTATGCCAGTTGAGCTAGGTTGGGGAAAAGGTGTTCATCTTAGAGGTGATCTGAGTGAGTGTTAGTAGCTGCAGCGTAGGGTAGGTGAAGAAAGACTTATTTGCTGTAGCAGCAGCCATACAGCTGTGACAGTACAACTACCCAAGAAGATGCAGGATGCTTTATCCATCAAGTCATGTTGGCCAATAAGCTGCCTAAGAAACATAAATGCATGATGTTACTTTTTATGCAGATGATCATGTTGTGGTTTTTTGTTTTTTGAGTTTTTCACTGATTTTCAGATCAGTTGGTTGGAGTTCTTTGGCTGTTCATCAGAAGGCTGTTCTTAATGCGTCTGAGAGATTTATTTTCTGCTTCCTCTGATCTCCTGCTTTTTTCCCCTGGAAATTCAAGAATAAGACAAGACAGTGTCACTATTTGCATTTTCTGAAGCAGGATGGACAGGCCAAGGCTGGAGGCATTCCTTGTTCTTCATGCATCTGTTTTCTTTAGTCTGACTCAAGAGTTGTAGTTTGAAACTAAGTAAAATGGTTGAAGGGGTGGTGATGGAAGATTTTAAAGGAAATGCAAATGTTTCCACAACCGTCACATTTGATTTTTAGTCAGGTTCACTGGCTTAAAGCTGAAAATTTCAGAGGAAACGCTACTTTAGGAATATTCATATTCAGAGAACCAAGTGGAAAAGAGGCCTAATAAATATTTACACTCCTGTTACATTTAAAATAATTTGTTTGCTTTTAAAATAAAAAGGTATCTTTGGTATCTAGGAAGTCTGTAGGAAATACGAGATAAAACATTGCCTACAAGGGATTTTTTTCTCTTTTGATGTCCTTTCTGGCTTGTATTTGAAAACAGGAGCTGATCTGAAAAGCATTTCTTCTGTTCCTTTTGGAAATTTCTTTACCTTTGTTTGTTTATTTTGTTTCAGTATGTAACAAATATACCAGGGCTATGGGTATCATGTTCAAAGAAAATACATGCAAGACAGCAAGAGCATGAAACAAAATTAGAGATGATTTCAAGTATAACATTTCATAAGTAACATTTTTACTTTAGTATTAAAAAAAAACAAAAACAACAAAGAACCAAATTCCTTACAAGACTGATATAAATGTTACACTCTGAAGTGATATTACTCTCCACTCTTGCATCTGTCCTGTTGATTAGATCTCTATTTACTCATCACCTTGGGCTGTCCCCTGATTCTTCTGTCTTTCTGCTTTATTCACACATTTTGTTGTTCCTATCTGAAACTTACTTGCTTTGGATTTATTTTCTTATTTGCAGCTGAAGTTAAGTTTCTCTGTTCCAAACATACGGAAATGTTCTTCTTGAACGTTAGAAAGAAAGTCAGTTAATCATTTTAGCATAAATATTTCACCTGGTAAATGCAGGGGTGATGTTTCAGCTCAGGGCTGTCTATGCTGAGAAGTTGTTGCAAAGGGAAATGGAAGGTGTGAATTTACAGCAGGCAGGTTACTGAGTATTGGCTGCCTGCGAAGATTCTTTTAGTGTAATCAGAGGGGGGAAGCCTTCTTCTGTCTTTAGAGCCTGCTGATTATCTTGGCCACACAGGACATTAGTTTTGGTTAACTGATGTCTTCTGCACTCATCCTCTGTCTTCAGGGCCTTAGCTTCCATACATAAAGAAATCTGCAGGAAAAGGACCTGTTTAGGCCATGTAAAATTTATTGCATGAAGTCCTCCGGCCCAGTCTTAGATACAACTGTGTTCCAAATAGCAACAGTTGAAAAACTAGGGAAAAAACAAATGCTTTCTATACCTAGGTCATATTTTAATGCAGTTTTATTGACATCTAATGCAGGCAAGGAAGCCAAGATGAACAATGCAGCTTCCACCAAGCCCACCTCTTGCCCTGCCAGGCAGGGGGGTTGGAACTACATGATCCTTGAGGTCCCTTCCAACCCGGGTGATTCTGTGATTCTGTGATTTATTGCTGTGTATCCAAGAGTGACCTCCAGGCCTCGGTCATGGCAGGTTCAAAAGAACAAATTCACTAACCAGTCATTCTGGATGGCACACAGCTCCACAGGGACTCCCACAGGCTTCTGGCGGGCTACATGAGTGTGGGCGAGGTAGAAACAGACTTTGCACCAGGGAGCTTGCAGAGGTGTTGCACAGAAAGGCATAAGGAGATCCTTAAAGTCTTGAAGGCCTTACACAAGTATCCACTTGACTCTTTGGCTTCCCCAGGCGGGTCAGGGCTCACGCTGTTTCCCCTTCACTAGCATGCTTTCACAAATCTCCTTTGGTTTTGAATTTTGGTTTCTATCTTTTCTATTCAGCATTCTGGCAGGATATCTTATATACTGCCTACTCTAGTAAGGCTCTGGCTTCCTGTATCTGTGTATCCTCAGGGAGAACTCAATCCATTATTGACTGGGAACTGCTCTGAGATGTGCAGCAGTTGTGTGGGCAAATATTTTGAGAAACAATTCTTCATCTATCTTCTGAGGAGACTGTTAATTTCAGTCATGACAGTGTAACCTGCAGTATTAAACTGTATAGATTTTGTTACTTATTCCCTCGGAAAACGTGGGTGCTCTGTGTTTGGCACCACATGTGCAAAGAGAATGGGCAGGCGTGAGTTCAATGAGAACTTGTTCTTGTTTCATTGTCCAGGTGAGGGTTGAGTAATTGGGGAACAGAAAGAGGTGGTGAACCTAGATATCCCAAGTGTAAGTTAGTCCCTAAGTTACAGGTTGGATGTGACTTAATTCTCTAACAATTCATTCAACATAGCACTGCTTTGACCGTCTGTCGCACTGCATGATGCTGAGGTAAAAAAGCATTTGTCTTTTTGTAACAAAGTGAGGACCAATCCAGGGATGGATTCATCTTCTACTTCCTTCCTTTCTTCTACTCCCACCTCCTTTAGTTATCTCCGTTTGGCTTAAATGTGAACCTGGCCATATGGTGACAACTGGATGCATTGTGCAGTACATGCTGTTGTGAGAGGTATTCTCAGGTAGTAAAATATCCTCATGGAGAAAATGACGTGATACAGTAAGAATACTACTGTAAGGTATGGATGACACATGGAAAAACATGTACAGAAATACCAAGCAGTGCAGCAGAACTGCTAGTTGCCACATCAGCTGTGGAGGAGCTGAACAGGGCATCGGCAGATGTGGGAATAGAGTGAAGGAAAGAGACTTGCAAGGTACAATAAGATATGCACGATGTTCCCTGCCACCTAATTAACGAGCGCGCTAGTGCGTAAGTCTGGGTTTATCTTAATTTCGTATTTGCTTTGCTGAACACTGGGAAACACAGCAGGAAGTAAATAGCCTTTTGAAAGAAACGTGACTAATATTTCCCTGAACAGACTCCATTTCATACAGCTAATGTTGAATGTACTACATCCAGCCACAAAATACACCATAAAATGGCTGAGTACCAAACATATGATGCAAACTGTGCCAGATTTATGCCAAAAAAACTGTAGCAGCTTCTGAGAGAAAAATGATGGAAAATATTCCTGTTTCATAACGCAGAATAACAATGTTGTCTGAACATGCCTCATAAGGATACAGAAAGTGTTTGATAGTCACTGTTTTTATTACATTTTAAGTTCTCTGAATGATGTTTCTAATCTGAGGTTCTTACAAATCGTGACTAAACAAATGAAAAATTAAAATGTGATGCCTCATCATAGCTGAAACTCTGGTTCTTAGCTTGTGCTTATGTTTTTTTTTTTTGTTTTTTTTTTTTTAATCTGTTCAAGGGATTTCTTAGTGCCCCTTTAGCTACTTGAGAAAACTGCAGATTTTCAAAGAGATGTTTTCATTTATTCTTTGGTTCAGCATAGTTTGGTAGGGATGGAAAGAGAGAACAACCCTGCCTTGTAGTAAATGGAGAACGGTTCTCAACAAACTCAACTGAAAGTCATAGCTGTACTCTTTTCTTTATAGAATTACAATGAAGCATCAAGAACAACTGTTAAAAAAAAAAAAAAAAACACAAAAAAAAAAAAAAAAAAAAAAACAAAAACACAAAAAACCACCTGTCCAAAAAAAAAAAAAAAAGAAAAAGAAAAAGAAAAAAAAAATTCTTCACATAAGAATTCAGCTCACGGCACCAGAAGGTTCCAAATTGCTCTTTTCCCCTTGTTCCAGTGATGCCAAAAATATTAGAATCAAGTTAAGATCCCTAGATTGTAAATCAAGCATTGAGGCTTGGCTGCGGAAGAGAAATCTTATTTGAACATTAGCAGTCCTGTGGTAACTCTGCCAGCTTTATTAATCTTATTTCACTTGTGACCTCAGACTTTCCATCTGAGTAAATCTTTATGAAATGCAGTCTCTCCCAATTGCTTTCCCTTTTCAATAAAGGAAATTCTTGTTTTCAAGGGGAAAAATGCTAAAGCCTGTAAGTTTATTTCTTCTGAACCCATGATCCGGCCTAATAAGTAATCTCATAATCTGAGTTAAATATCTCCATTTTCATTTCAGGTCTTGGCGGTTTTTGCTTTCAGTAAGTCTTTTTTCACAGATAGGTAACACTATTCTTTACCTAGAAGTACTTTGTAATGATTTAATCAAGATAGGCTATTTATCTTCACAAGTGAACTGAATTGCACCTTCTAAACATATTGTTGAGTTTATAAAATCATAGACTAGGAAGAACAAATAAGATAAAAAAATGCTATGTGTAGAATACAAAAATCATTAGAGATGTTGCAACATCTTTCCAACTTGAGCAAAAATAAATTCAAACTTTACATGTGTTTTTATATAAAGAATCCTGAGTTCTGAAGTATGGAAAGCCTCATCTCGTCTAACATTGCTTGGCAACTCAGAAGTCAGTTCTGCTCCTCAGACATTTCTGTATTGAGTAGCAGCAATCCAATTAGATGGCCATAGAAGTTTAGGTGCAGAAGGGAACCTTGGATGCCTGTAGATTACAGGAGGAAAAAATGTAATTCCCTGAACTGTGCAGAGTGAATCTGATGGAGCTCCCATTTCAGGAAGGGATCACCATGTCAAGATCATACTTGTGTGCTTAAAAGCTGCCTCTTGAAAGCAGAATCCAATCTTGTCAGCTGCACAGAGCATCTCCTTCAGCCCCGTCTCAGCTGAGCTGGGAGGTGTTTTGTGAAAGGATGCCTGGCAAAGGGAGCAGAGGCAGGCTGATCGACGGTTAGCACTGTGATGTACTGAGCCTGATCCAACTCTTATTAAATTGAGTGGGATCAGGTTCAGCCCTTAAATGCAGGAAATATTTTACTGTGAACTATCTGTATGATAGCTGCCAGGTAGATCAATAAGGGCTTCCACTGCTTCCTGCTGCTCACCTTTGATGAGTGCTAGATTTATGACAAACCCAGCAACTAAAGCCAGCTCATTTGATCTGCCCTGATGGCAACTGCTGCTGAAGATAAGACAGACGTTATTGCCTTAACTGGCTGGATAAGGAAAAAGAGACACCTGCAGAAAGGTTGAGAAATGCTACTCTTTCTATTCCCTAGCCAATTTGTCTATATCTTCAGAAAAATTCACAGTGTGGCTTATGTTGGGAGGAAAGGATTGTTTATGCATTTATTAAAGAAAAACAAGTAAAGTTTATTTCCAAAGGAAAAAATATGGTACGTCTAAGGATAACCTGTCAGGTGATCTGTGTACAAAGTGTGCAGTGGACAAAGTTGAAGTTGCCTCAAGCTGTGTTGATGGTGTTCTCAAGCTGTGAGGTGCTCAAGCCTTGGGTTTGGTGGAGCCAACTTGAGCTCCACATGTACGCCCTCCAAGTCTTTACTTGCTCAATGGCTTTGTCATTTGATTGTTCCTTTCTCTTAAGTCATCAGCCTGCAAAAGGAGATGTTCTGCTTTATGAAACCCTGCAGACTCCTTCAGGGTCAGTGGTGAAGAGTACTTCAGTAGTCACAGCTGGTGAGAACGGGTGAGAAGGAATGAAAGGATTTTAGGAGGAGAGGGCTGCTAAACATAAGACCACTACCAGACTCCAGGTAGCATGGGAACTAGTGTATGTGCACCTTGCTGGAGCAAATCTTGTTGTTGTCCTTGTTTGAAAAGGAGGAAAAAGGAAAAGAAAAAATAAAACGTGTGTGGGAAGGGAGTGAGAAGGGATAGTAGTGCTGCCTCAGTAATAACAGAGGATGTTTTATAATCTTCATGTGGTATCTGTGGCTTGATTTTTACCCACAGGCTTACATGCAGCCCCACTTGCTGGGAAATGAGTTCACACATTTAGAGTTTCCACGGAGGGTGCAGCGCAAGGAAGTTGGAAAGAGGATGCTCTACCGTGACTTCAACATGACTGGCTGGTAAGGATGTGCCCTTCTCAGCAAGAGGTCAGCCTTTTCCCCAGCATATGCCTGCTTTGTACACATCTGTGAGTAAACTGCATCAAAGGTGGAGGTGTACACCTTTCTATTGTAAAGAAAGGTATTGTCATCTTTCAGATGTATTTTGCTTTTAGAAATTAACATTTAAAATGAGTTGACCTGCCTCCACAGCTCAGACCACAGATCATTTTAGTACATGAGCACTCAAAGAAGAGAAAACTCTCAAGAGGGTAGATATGCCAGGAGTATTCCTGAAAGACAGATAAACAACTTTCCTATCTTGCAAGTAACATCTTACAGAATCTGGATCAGTGGGTGACCATTCCTTTGCATGCAGTGATTGCAGAAGAAAAGTGCTGCTTCCCATGCTCCACTGCAGCTAACACCTCATTTGGGTAACCCTTGAGGGCCTATACAAATAAAAGTTATAGTCATCCTAAAATGAAAGATTTGAATGAACAGCACTGACTTGATGAGGTGAAGATAGAAAGAGTGATGAGTTTTTTGTCACTAGACAAACCTAATGTTTCTTTCTTTGTTTCTGTCAGTGTCTTCATTGTTTTGTGCCAGTTCAAGAGGCTCTTTCTCAAGTGACTCTCACTAAGAAAAGTCCAATGCCTTGTCATTGAGTACTGTGTATGTGACGTATAAAGGCAAATGTCTTGTATATGCAAATGGCTTTTGCTTCTCTGCTGTTTGTGTTTCAGCATCGTAAGAAAATGTTCATAGAGGAAAGGAGGGGATGGAGAGGGTAAAAAAGCCTGAGCTCTTGTAGATCTGGAGACTTGCACGCACAAGTACAACTGCAACTCCACGTGCTTCTGATTGTCCCATGCTTTGGAGACCGTAAATATAATGATATTTTAATGGCAGAGTAATAACCTAAGTTTATTAATATAATCTGGAGTGTTTGTACTGTACAGAACATATTAATCTGGGAATACTCATAATTGTCCATCAGCTTGAACAGCTGCTAGTAGAAATATGCAATCCTTTCCTGAAAATAGCGGCTGCACATTTTGAAAAGGCTGCAGGCAAAAGCAAAAGAATGGGAACAAAATGAGAACATTGGCCCAACTGAGTCTGAACAGTAAAATATTTGAAAGGCTCTCAGTTTCTGCAAAGGGAGATTTTTCTTATTAAGTACATCGATCTCTGAAGCATCAGAAAGGAATGGCTTCATGTAGACTTCCAAAAGATTTTTCAAGATGTGAGGTGCAACTTGGAAGGGGGGGAGGAAGCCAAATTACACAACAAATATTGTGGATGGATATGTAAGTAGCTCCAAAAAGGAGGGTAGGAGCAGAGTTATTTAAGTGGTTGAAAGATAAAGAGAGTTTCACCAGGTTCACAGGAGTTGTTTGGATTTTCCTCAGTTGGTTAGAGGTCTGGAAAGGAAATACAGTTAGAATGACTGAACTTGCAGTATTTGCAGGTGACACAGCTCTTCTATTAATAAACAAAAAAGGTCTCTGAGGAACTGTGAAGGATTAAATGATTTACACAAATGGGCATCACACTGATCAAATTTGGTGTTGATAAATACCAGGAAAAGGATGAAAAATAACTGCTTTTTGAAAGTAGAAACAGCAAGAGCTGTTTCAAACACAGCAGTGAGAGTCCTACTTACAGGACTGTTGCTTTTTTTTTTTTTTCTTTTTGCAGTAAAAATCACAAGCAGGATGCTGGGATGCATACAATGTTGGAATGGTTAAAAATTAAACAAAGGGATAAGGCTGCATATCGGTTTGTTCCTTGCTTGTGAATATGTGCACAGCACTTCACCTTATTCAGAATGGTTATTGCATAACTAGCTTGGCTTTAGAAGAAAGATAAATAGGAAGGAACATGTTTTATATGTAGAATAGCAAGTAGAAGATATTGGATAAGTCTAAACTGATTGCAGATTTGTTTTGATGTATTGTATTTCAGTACTGGTGTGTGAACTCTGTTAACTCTAGCATATGGCAGGGGGGAGAAGTGAGTTGATTTTGCCTGCTGATTTCTCTGAATTTCCTGAAGTGTGGGACACACATTGATCCAGTTACCAATTCTAATGTGGTCAGTGCAAAGATTACCACTGGTTTATCACAAATACGCTTAGCTGTAAGTAGTTGTTCTGGAACAAATACAAAAATTGTGACTTGAAAATTGAAGTCTGAATTTACCTCAGTGTTTTCCCAGAAAGGGTTGGCTTGTGCCAAGCAAAAGCATGTGGAGACTGTGATGATACTACCTCTCCCTGCTGTTCCTTTGGACTTCTAGCTGGAAGTGGAAAATGGGGGCTGCATTTTTGTCCTGAGTCAAAGAATCTGAATCTCTTAGCCGTTCTGTACCCCACAGCTAGAGTACATATTGCCTCTTTCTTTTTTTGCTTCAGGACAATGAAATGGTGAGGGAACTGCTCTATTGTTGTAGCATTTATCGAAGTCAGAGTCCTTTTAAATAAGGATTTATTTCTTTTCTCAGGGTGCTTTCCCAAGGAAGTCTTGTTTTCCATCGAATTACATGCAGTCATCTCCTAAGCTGAGGAAATGCAGTCTGCTTCTATTTGTCCAAAATCTGGGTCATTCTCAGTGGCTGAGGTTGTGGACAAGGTGTGAGATTTCTTACCTTGATGGCCCCTCAGAGGCGATGGTTTGAGGTGGCTGACATTTCACTGATTCTTTTCCACCTCAAGAGTCTTGCTCCTGTTTTCTTCCCCTTCTAATCCTTCAAATTAATTGATGCATCAGGACATGGCAGCCAAGGACGTATCTGTTCTCCATTTGCTTCTAAGGACAGCATCTATCATGGCAAATGAATTAGCATATACATTTCTTTTCTAGAAAACGTCAGATGGTGCTTTGGCCAGCCAAAGCCTGGTTTGCTAAAGTGTTGCCAATCCTTTATCACTTAAGATGCGGATCAATTGTCTGAATCTTTTTTTGGTCGGTGACTTCACTGTGTGTTGACATTTGCATGTACCCGAAGAGAAGTGCAGGTGATGTCAGGAAGAAACAGCCTCACACTTACTGCCTCCCTTAGTAGGAGGGTGTAAAACTCTGCTCTGGTGTTTCCTCAGGAAAATGAACTGTTTTACTTTAAAATTCAGGACATTTTCTTCTATTAGAAGTTGTATGCTTTTTTAATTTTTTTTTTTTTTTTTTTAATTTTTTACCCTTCTCCTGTGCACTGGAGCCTTTCAGATTCTCAACAATGGATTGGCTTGCCCAGCTCATTTGGATTATAGAAAGTTATTGTCTTTCGGTCTGTCATAATGCATTTGGCCTTTTTTTTTTCTTTTCTTTTCTTTCCTTTTTTTTTTTTTTTTTTTTTT
>NW_024962265.1:31643165-31677043 GCF_019238085.1 Lagopus leucura | reverse complement strand
TTTTTTTTTTTTTTTTTTTTTTTTTCCTGTGAAGTTTCCACACTGGCTTTGTCTCAGCTGCCTACAGTGGTAGTAGAGCTGCCAAGTTTCCCTGCAGCATTAGGACAACCACTGATCCAGCAATGTGTGCTACATCACTAGTCCAGGCTGCCTGTAACTGCCCTGACACCAGCATTTCTCTTCTGCCTCCATTTCTCTTTGACTCCTTGCCTTTTCTCCCTTTTCTCCAGTGGGATGAGAAATCTGCTGCATTAAATGTATATAAAATGAATCCCATCTAGGTTGAAGCTGGCCACGAGCTGCTCCTCCTGCACCATCACCCCCCACACATCATGATGGAGCAGCCGTCGCAGAAAGCGTTCTGTAGCTGGCAAAGCATCTTAAGAGCTGTGTCTCCTGCTGAACAAGCCTCCAAGCTGTCTCGAGCTGTAATTTGCTGGCAGACATCTGTGTTACTAACAGTCTTTCACAGCTGGATCTCTGGTCTGGGGTTTGCAGACCGTGGCTTGCCGAGGTTAAGCTTGAATCAGAAAGGGTACTTCTGGTGACATGGACACGTCCTGGCAATAGAAGCTTTGGGGAGGACTCTGGCCACAAGAGCAAAGTGCTGCCAATGCTAAAAGAGGTAGAAATAAATGGGGAAGAGGCGTGCCTGGTGAGAACTGTGCTCCTTTTAAGGACGGCACACAGTGAGTGTTTTCCATCTCCTCCTTTTATTTAGCATTTAAGACACGGTTGGCAGGCTTTTCTTTACATGTGGGTAAATGAGGGAGAACAATTCTGCTTTGCTCTGAATGCATCTCAGGCATCATCTCCAAACCTGCTTGGTGCTGTTCTGGCTTACTGTGCCCCTTACGGCATATAGGCACATGGAGCTGTTTCATCCAGTGTGCCCTGTCAGCCTTCTGCAGCCTTGTGTTTAACCAGAGGTATCCAGAAGGCACTACCCATTGGCATCAGCTGTTGTGGTTTCAAAATTAACCTCTTGCTTCTTCTCAGAACATAAACAGTGGCCTTTCTGGTGTTTGCATTAAAACAGGATTTGTTGAAGGCTTGTTTTCAGATCAAAGCTCTAGCTTTTTGACTCAATAAATTTCAGCAGCAAAAGAGCCTGGACAAAAAAATCCGGTTTCAGTCCTGACATGTTCCTGACTTCCTTTGCCCTCCAGGTCTGCACACAGTTGTACAGGACCCATACAGAGCGGTTTGACCCAGTGCAGTCCCAGCCATGCCATTGGGGCTGGAGCCCCAGAGCACAGTGTGCTGGAGGGCTGTGTGCTGCACCTGAGTTTGCGCATTGACGGTACCTGCAGGGCACTACTGGCTTCTGGCGAGGTTTTGTCACAGTGCATGACCTGGGGATACGCTATGCTTGTGATTGATCCCAAGGCAGAGGCTGGTGCCCAGGAGCTAGCGCTGAGCAAAACCTATTTTGTTCTAGAGTCAATATTGGCCACTTCCTGGCAAGCCGCCAGCCTATTCTGTGCTCGCCCTTTTCTTTTCCAGCAGGGAATGTCTTTCAGCCTCCGAGCATCTGATTGAAAAAGCAACTTCACTTTTCAAGCCATTTTATATTGTTTGGGATGGATGCCTTTTGCTTTCATTGCACAGCCTGCTTTGCAGTCTGCGGTTCAGTCTCCGGCACACAAAAACCAGTGTCTCATTAATCACTTATTGGGGATCCAGAGTACCACGGTGAGAGCCAATGTACATGTTTTGCTTGGTAATGCACAAGCCCAATAGAACAAATACTGCCAGTGTTGCTGCTGTCTTATTCGTTACTGCTCCGCTCCACGTCCTTTGACAGCGCGCTCAGGTAGCCTGGCTGAGCAGTGCATAAGCAGATTGAGAAATGCCACAGAGAGCTTTATGAAGCAGACGCCCGCGCTGCACCCCCATTTAATATAAATTGATTTATTGAATCAAGCACAGAAGCCCTGCTACAGAAACCTCGAGCTGTATCCTCTGGAGAGCCACCTAATAAAACAGCCCCAACTGACACTCCTCATTAGCTTTTCCTCCGATCCCAAGGCAGTATTTAAAGTGACACTGTCCCTCTTTTTGCCTGAATTTATCTGCCGGCTAATGCCTGTGGGTCTAATTAGCTTAGCATTATTAGTCTTATTCAGATAAGCTGCATTTCCTAACAGCTTGAATCCAACTTGTAAAAAGTAATTGGAAGTCTGCAGACCCTGTGCCATAACCTGCTTGATTACGCCTTTTAGCCAAATTCATGTAATTTACAAAAAGTCATCCTCCCTGCCCCATTTTTTAATTGAGCTTTTTTGTCTAGTGAAACCTTCTGCGCTTCTTCTGCTGAAACCCTGCCTGTATTGTTGTGCTTGGGACCTCAACCGTATCCTTTGTGCAATCACCAGGGAGAGATCAAATTTTAATTTCATAATTACTTCACAAGAAAGCAGCCTTTTCCCAAGCCATGCCTGTATTAATTTCCTCCCAGCAACTTACATTTTCATAATTTAATGATTATGGGCCACCTTAGCAGCACTAAACCTTTCTAGAGAGTGGAGAGCGAGGATGTCACCTTCGCAGCACAAGCGGCGATCCGTGGCCTCTTGCCTGGCTTGTTGTCCTCGTGCTCCTCCGGTTGCGAGGCAGCCGGGTGCTGCTCAGTGTGCACAGCCAGAGCAGCTTGCTGGGCTGTGCCGGGATGTCTGGAGCATGGCTTCTCAATGATGAATGGCTGTTTGCAATGTGCATGTTATGCATCTTTTTAAGATTTGCAGCCCTCGCTGCAGGAGCAGCGGGAGGTGGGAGCTGGCCTGCTGCGTACAGCGTATCTCCTGGCAGTGATGAATGACTCCAGTTTCGCCAAGTGCGCACATGCCACAGGAGCTGAGCCAGAGTCTTTGGGACTGGAGAAAGCAAAAACAAAAAATAATTGTTCTGCAACAAAGAAGGAAAGTAAGTGTGAGGGTAAACTTCTTTGGAAACAGCCTCTCTGGGGCCAAGTGAGCCTGGCAAGAAAGTGGCTGGTACAAGTCATGTTCTGCAGGAGCATCTTCTGGAAGCAGTGTACCAAGACCTGTCCCTACATGGCTGCGCAACTCCACTTGGGCTCTGCCTTGATGTAAGGTCAGGTTCCTCATGTGAAAGGACACCAAAAGGCTCCCAGTCTGTGGAATCTGTTTTATTGGACAGAAACTAAGCTGAAATAATCTTCAGTCTGAAAACCAATACCAAATCTTCATCATGGTTAAGGTGAAGTATTTTGCCTCACTTCCTCTTTCTAGTCCGGACACTTTCTCTTGCTTCCTGAGCTGCACACATTCCATATGACCTCTGCTGGGCCCTCAGGAAATCCTGCTCCTTTACATCGCTGCTCAGGATGGACTTAAGTCCCTGCTCTCAGTTCAGAGGAGGCCCCTTGCTCCCAGTCTCCAGTGTTGTTGCTGGGATTGTGAGGTCTCTGCTTGCTTTGTCTTTTTGCCTGCCCCATCCTGCACTACAGGGATCTTTCTCAGAAGAATTTGCTGCACAATCCCTCATTTCCAGAGGATCCCAGCTGGCCAGCGTGGAGCAGACACCGCGGGTGAACAGGCAGTCTTCCTACCATCTGCTTTACCACATCCTTTTAGCAAGAAGTGCAGCAAAATGTGAATTTACAAATGATTCTTCTGTCCATCACAGTGCATTAAGCCTATAGGGTGTTGACAGCCCACTTCCCTTACCCGTCTATCTTCAGGGTAAGTTGCTGACAAACCTTCCTGTTTGTCTTTTTAGAAGAGATGAAGTAAATTTTAAGTGCCTAAGTCAGCAAAATCACTGTGAAAAAGGCTTTGACCCAGTGAAACTGTTGCAGAACACGAACCCCTTTGATGTGCAACTGTAGTGCCTGCACACAGGTTCAGGTGCTCGCAAGTGGTGGAAGCTCTGCCAGTTGCAAACAGTGAGTAAATGTGCCTGCAGTATGTTTGTTTTGTCCCTCCTCTTCTCCTGAGCACAAAAAGAGTAAGGTGCTTATAAATTATCCTCAGTTATGGTTTCTCCTAATGTGCTCTTTTATGGACAAGGACCTCTCCAGGTCCTTGCCCACCCTATCTGCAGCTTTTCCTCCACTGCTTTCTGTTAGTGCTCTGTTAGAGGTAAATGGATTAAAAAAAATCAGCCACACTCAGAGAAGTGCCTGAGAGAAGATGCCAATGCTCGAGTCTTTGAAGTGGGCTGGCCAAGATGATGGCCAAGATTTGCTTCACTTAGGAATTACATCCACAGGAGTACGTGGTACTCCTGGTGGGGTACGTGTCCAATCCGATGCAGCCCAGACTCTGTGTTAGGACTGACTGTACACCACAGCGCAGGCTTCCTGGAGGTTCAGAGCTCAAGTACCAGTCTGGTTTGACCAAGATGGAAATTATAACTGTGTGCAAGGCACACACACACAAATTTTAAACTTTTTTTTTTTTTTTGTAACTTACGTATGTGTAAACAGAGTTGGAATTTGCAGAACTAAAACATTGTACAGTTTGAGATTTGGAAAAAGGTATTTCTCCCTTTTGTGAGGAAAAAGTATTTTAAAACTTGTATGTTTCTCTCTTTACCTGGAAGAAAACCTATTAGAGTATCTTGGTGTAGAATAGATGATTCCCTAAAAACAATTCGTGCATATATGCATGTGCATCTGTCTTCTTTAATCCACCTGGGCTTGCCATCATCATTTCTCTTAACAAACATAACTACAGTTTGTGTGTTTTTATTGTATTTGTATACTGTAGTTTTGCCTCATTAAACTATATGTCAGATGAGTAATAGGGGAAAGACACTGAGGCACTGAAACATTAAAGCTAACATATCTAGAGGGTACTTAGTATCAGACAGTGCTCTCTGGATTTAAAGATCCTGACTCTGCAAAAGCACATGTGTAGGGATGTTTTAAAAAATTATGGTTTCATTGAGACATAAATTGCATAATTTTCAGTGCTCTGTGCCTAACCTGAGCTACATATCACTTCTCCCTTTGGAAAATTTTGTGTGTAGCTCAATAGAAAGTACAAAGAGTTCATTTTGGGGCGGTGGTTTAAGCTCTGTTATCCAAAGGTAGCTCCAATCCACTTATTCCTTGCTGGGGCTGCGGGACGGGCAGGGCAGGAAGGAAACACCTATTTCTATCAAACTGTGTGTTTCTCAAGGATATAACTCTCCTTTTCTATTGGTATGGCCAAGAAGGCTCGACCTTGGGTGACAAAGACCAGGAGGATGGAAGGTTGTTTGGTTTGCTGGAGAGGTTTTGTAGAGTTTGGTATGTTGTTTGGTATGTCTTTGCTTTTTTGCAGGCTAGTAGAGAAACAGTGCTGGAAATACACTTTGTCTGCAAACACGTCTCAAAGGAGAGTCTTCATCCTTGTATTCAGTATAAACTAAGACATTTCTCATGCCGTAGTTCTTTACCTTTGTGCTTGCCACAAGTGGGTTTTGCTTTGTGCTTCAAGCAAAGCCTTTTGATAGTGATTCTTTTTGTTGTTCCTCCCTAAATATCAGGTGTCATTAGCAGAAATGTGAAAAATGAGCAAGTGTTCTAAAGCCAAATGCTGTGGAAAAGCAGAGCACACAATGAGCATGGAATCTGGATTCTTATGTCATCCACAGAACAGAGCTTTTAGGTCAGCATAGACTGTTTTTTCACTACCATCTTTTGTACCCAAGGATGCTGATACAATACCCTTTCATGAACAGCAGACTTGTACAATATGCTGTAAAAGAAAATACAGGGTGTTCTTTTGTTACCAAAAACTTTTATTTGTATATTTGCATCTTCTACTCATCCTACTCATGAATTTGTGTGTGCTTTCAGAGGACTAATTTTAAGAACAGAAGGCTTAATGCATGCAAGAAATTCTCTAGTATTTTGGCTCATGAAATCTGTATTTGGGAGGTGACTACCATTTCAAGCTCCAGCCCAGCAGTGTGTGTGTAGCTTTGATAGTCTCTTACTTAACAAATATTTAATGTACTACTAATGACTGCAGGTACTGCAAAAAGATTGTCTTTGGTATTTAGCTGCTTCTGATGTTTTGGGTTTTTTGGGTTTTTTTTTTTTTTTTCATGTATTTAGAGCAGATTCCAGTTTGCATATGAGTAACATCATGTCAGTCCTAGTTCTTTCGTTCTGACATCTCTTTTGGCTCCCGGTGCGATTTGGCCTGCTTTTTCAAAATGTTGGTCCTGAGTCCAAATGTAACTTTGTGGGTGGTACATATGTCAAGCCCTAGTTCAGTTTTTTTGGACAGCAGCACCATTTAATAATTCTTCTGAAATGAAAAGAAGAAATGAAGTTAACTGAAAGAAATGCAGCTAGATTTAGCTGGGCAAAAGCTTGCCTTTTTTCCTTCCCCCTCTTTACTGCTCTGTTTTTCCATTTGGAGAAGTAGAGATTTACGTGGCAGAAGCACTGACAGGATTAGGCTAACTCAGAGCAGCAAGCAGTAGCGTGGCCTTGTCTTCATAACCTGTCTTCTCATGCCCTGGTAGCTGTTGAATCCTTCTGGGATGCAGATGAGGGAGATGAGGAGTGAGGAGAATCGGAACCCTGCATTTGTGTTTGTTAAAACAGCAAGATAGACTGAATTATGAAGATGTCTGAACAAGGCTGCGTTGGTATTAAAAAAAGCCAAACAACCCCCTCAGGTTCTCCATATGTCTGTGTTTGATATACTGATTGCCATATTATATCTTTATGTACAGCATACTCTCTAAAGAGCACAGGAAGGTATAAATGCAACTTTACTGCATAAAGTCAAGTGAAATAGTCCAGAGGGTTATAGCTTGTGTGAAATAAACACATGTACAAAGTACAGGAGGTTTCACATGGCATAAATCACCAGGAACTTCATAGCTTCCTTCCTTCCTTCTTCCCTGCGCAGTTGCAGAGCTGCTAGCTGAAAAGCTGTCCTTCATCATTCTTTTGCAGGAAACCACAAGCTCATATATTATTAATTCTTATTCACTAGTAGTGCAGGACTTAGGTGCTTTTCTTGAGTGTCTCAGATTGCTTTTCAGTGTATCCATGCCAGCTCTACTGCTGCGGTCACCGTTCTTATGCATTGTTTCTCAAAGACTGATAATTTTTCAGGCAATAGCAAAATTGATGCAGAAAAAAGAAAAGCGTGAGATGAATCTTGACACCCAAGTTCTGAGTCCAAGAGGTGATTTGCTGTGAGAAACCACAAAACAAATCACTGTTGGCCTAGGGGTCTTCCCTAATTGAGTGTCATATCTTCAAGAGGTCATAAGCCACTCAGATGCCCTTCCTAATCTCTTTATGAAACAAGTAGGCTTCCGCCTTTGCAACATAGCCTCAGCCAACATCCTTGCACTATTGTCACAGTGAAAGATGGTCTTTATGGTGAGTCCTTAAGAATTGATGGACTCAGTCATGGAGACCATTCTTTTGAAGAACACTGGCTCAGATGATAATTTTTTTCCCTCCACCTCTCTTTCCTTTTTCCCTTTCTTCCTAATCCACAGTTGGTGTGAGATGCTGAAAAGCAAATCAAAGAGAGAGGAGAAAGTGGTATGAAAAGTCAGTCCCTATTTTGGCTACTTATAAGATAATGTGGAGTGGGAGCTTTAGTCTTCAGTATTTTTAGTTATCTTGCAAATAATGTTACTTGTAGGTAAAGAATGAATTTTCTTATTCCTTTAAAAAGGGAGGTTACAAGTACTGAAGTCATGTCAAGTTATTCATGTTTGCTATTTGTAACAAATATGTCTAGCAACTTAAAAATCCAACAGGAATTGCTGGGCTTGTGGTTTGCATTAGTCATTTGACTCCAATGACTAGTATGGACTCAGCTGACACACCATTTGTCTTGGTGTTGGAGCACAACTGCTTCTGTGCAAAGGAATGAGAAGGATTCTGACTTCTTCTCAAGGAGGTTTTCCCAAGGCTTCCAGCGTTGTAGGCCCAGCTGGAAGCTGTGGGATGTGTTCGTGAGCAGCCAGGCAGTGAATAGAGCTGTGGTAAAATTTTCCTCTTTGTTCAAACCAGGATATCCAAGTTGGTGAGTGAGGCACAGTTCTGATTTATTGCCTGCTGGATGTAAAGAAAGGAACAGGAGCAAAGTCCATGACTGACTGACTCATCCTTCCCAAGAAAATGCCATTCCAAGTTTTGAATGTCAGTAAAATTTTATTATGCTGGCTATGAGTACTGATTTGTGCTATTTAAATGTTTTCTCCATAGTATCACTTGAGATGCCCAGGTATCCAAGATATTCTTGACTACTGAGCTTCCCATGAAGTGCCCACTGTGTTTTGCAAACCCTACCTGGTTCTGTTTAGTGATATCTTGTAGTGTGGGTGTGGAGACTTCCACTGCTGTTTCTTCTTTTAGTTTTGGTTTATTTTTGTTTTTTTTCTACCCTACTGCCCAAATCCCAAAAAGGACCAAACCTGAGATTACTAGAAAACCAATGGTGGGCCTTAAATATCTACACTGCTACTTCAAGTCCGAGGCTTGCTTGTTTGCTGCAATATGCATAGCTACGTAAAACAGCACTATTGATCCCAGATCTATGCCATACTTTATTGAAGCAGGGGGCAGTTCAATTACAGTTTAGGACCTCACCCTTAATTTTTAATTTCCTGCCGATTTGTGTCACATTGCTTAAATTGAATGTATCTCCCTCAGGCTCAAGCAGCCAGCCCCGCTTCAGAGCCACACAGCAGGGGCTGATGGGGGCTGGCAGGGCCCTGCTGTGGTCCTCTCCCTTCTGCTTCATTGAGGAGTGCTGACTTGTGCTTTCAATGATGGTTTTGGTATCACTCCAAGGATTGAGGCAGGCATAGAATGGAGGAAGGACAACATGCAGGAAATAATCTGGGGAGGGTCAATTTTGTAGCGCAAAAGGAAGCATGTCCCTATGGAAAGCTGTGGGGTGACATACCTTGATCACAGAGTCTGCTCAGCCCTTTGGCCCCAGTTTGTGTCGCAAAAAAATAGGGGGCTCTGTGGCTGTGAGAGTGACAGCCATCTTATTTATTTCTCACTGGCAAAATTGCTCACCTTCTCACCTCATCAGTGTCAACAGCTGGATGTGTAAAAGGCAGAGTGCACAGGCACATGGCAAGCAGAATCAGAGCATGAACATTTACTTCCCATGTCCATTGGAAAAGTGATGCAAAATATAAAATTTCTGGCAACCTTGAATGTTGTAGTCAAGGTCAAATAAGCACTAAATAGCCTTTTAAAACTCTTCGGCGTGTGAATGCTGCTTGGTTTAAGCAATCTTGGAAGGTGAGAACATTATTGGAGAGCTGTTTCACACCGTGACCATGTATGCACACAGTTGTTGCTCATCATTCCATGTTAACTGTGTGCATCTAGTCATTTCTTGGCTTTTTGTTGGCTAATATTTTCTAATGGCACTGTATTATGGTATAGCTGTTGCCATAGCCAACAATATCTTACCTGATAAGGATGCTGTACCAGTCTACCTCTTTCTCCTTGCAGGCAAGAGGAGCAGGTTGGTGTACTATGTCCTTCTTTGTGATCACTTTTTCTTTGGAGAAATTGAATAAATCTTCATTTAAAAAAAAAAAAATAATAATCTTTCCAGAGGAAAAGGAAAGTATATCTTGGATAAAAAACAGAGTCCCTAGAAAAATAATGATTCAAAAGGAAAAAAAAAAAAAAAGAAAAGCAATAAAGAAATCACAGCTGTTTGTTTCAGGGCGCTGGGTCACTAATTGAGTGCAAGCTTTATAAATGTTGTTTGTCCCCCCACAGGGCATACAAAACCATTGAGGAAGATGACTTGAAGTTTCCCCTTATCTATGGAGAAGGCAAGAAGGTGGGCACATGCGCTTTCCTCAGGGCAAAGAAGAAGGAATTCTGTGCTGTTTACCACTCAGCTTAGCCTATGGCAGTCCAATGTTTTCCACTCAGTATCTCTTTATTTTATCGCTTTGACAGCTTGAGAGAATATCTTGGTTCTGTCATAAATCAGTCGCGTGTCTAGGATGGAGGAAAAAGAAGAGCTCGACATTAAAAAGCAGTTCTGTAGCAAGCATAGTCATTTGTTGTTCAGTTTGATTTAGTTTTTGTTCCATTGTAAATAACCAGGCTGCAGTAAGACCTGTTCAGTAAATGACTTTAAATGATCCTGGTTTGATTGTAAGATATAACTAGTCTGGATGAAGACAGCAAAATAGCTCTTGTTTGCTGAAAACAAAGCAGGGAGTTCTTTAATAACAATGTACAGTGCTTTGAGATGTAAAAAACCTAATTAAGAAGAAAAGGGATCACGGCAGGATTTAGGAATTATAACAGCCCTTAACCACATCTTCTGCTGCTGTATGTGAACTCACCTTTGAATTTTTCTGATGTGATTCCTGTTAATTTTTCTTGAAAGGAAAAAGTGAACCCTTCCATTTGGATGAAATTTGTTTCCAATTCCTTGATTAAGAACAGTGAGATCATTAGTGCTGATCCCAGCAAGCTTAGCTGGATGCAGCAATTGGATCAATACAAGGGCGCAGTGGTGTCAGTTTGCCGATATTGGTATGCTCACTGTGTTTCTAAATAGTGCTCCTCTTTATAGCTGCTTTAGGTTCTTATCTCAATGCAAAAATGCATGCTGTTCAAAATTAGCCCGAGTTTTGAAGGTTCAGACCTGCAGCTTATCTCTGAATTTGGTTAGTTTTATAATTATTTGCAAAATGTTTCATTCACATCTTTTTAATTTACTCTCTTATTGCGTTATGGAGCCAGGGGTGAATGAGACAAAATAATTTTGAGTCAGTCTCGCACTGTTACTGTTGCTGTGAGCATTCCTGCTCAGAAGCTGCTGTGGCAAAGCCAGAATTTGACAGAAGTGAGGTGCAGGTAGCAGAGAGCTAGGTTCCCCATGAGACAGAATGCCTGGTCTGTCCCTGGAGAAGCATTACTCAAGAAGAGCCTGGCACCTCTTGAGAAACAGTCATTGTCTCAAGAGGAAGATGTTTAAGGAAAAAAGCATTAGAACTGAAGTAATAGCAGAGAGCCACAGAGTCCATTGGCACCATCGCCGGTGTGGTCTTGCAGTTCTTGTGCTCTGTGTATTCAGCAGCTGGCCCTTGGCATTTTTCCTTGGTAGAGAGAATGTGTGGCACTATGTCAAAAGGAGGGAGCCTCAGGTTTCTTAAGTGAGTAATTAGGCTCTTTGTCCTTTTTACAGTACTTACTTACTTTGTACAAATAGTATAATTTGCTGAAGGAGTGCTCTCACTGACTGATATGGAACAGCCAGGTGACTGTCACATATCGGTTCTATATAGTTTCACACCTCACAGGTGGTCATATTCTAAGGTGAACATGTGCAGACTGAAATGTGGACAAATACAAAATAAGAAATGGAGATACTGTGAGTGTGAATGTTAGAAGTTGATTAGCTATGTTAAATCTTAAGCTCCTGGGAGAATAAGGGAAATTCATCCCTGACTGCAGCAGTTATAGAGTATCAGAAAATCATTAAGATTGGAAAGGACCTCTAAGATCATGTAGTCCAACTGTCAAGTAGGAATGTTGTCTCTTTCCATCTTGGCACAGTGCTTGTAACAGCTTTTGACCCCATCTCTTTATTTCTAGGCTCGGGTTATGGCAACAATTGGCGTGACTCGAGGACTGGGAGACCACGACCTGAAGGTTCACGACTCCAATATCTACATCAAACCTTTCCTATCCTCATCTCCTGAGGTAAAACTGCCAAGCTTCAATGACCTCATTTGTGGGAGAGAAACAAATGTACTTACTGTGCTTATTTGTTCTTCCCAACTCTGACTCTGTTCTGATTGCGGCTCAATCCTGGTAACATGCTGCACTTCCCAAAGGTGTTTGTGGGGTGACGCCTGAAGTTAGTAACATCCTTGGAATAGGAATGTTACGAATTCCCCAGCTGTTTGCCTTCCTCCAATTGATCCTTATCCCAGCCAGAGCATTGACGTATTCTTTCCCTTGTCGTTGGCTATCATATATCCTCACCATTCACTGTGACCATCTCTCCCCATTTTCATGTGCTCTGACTTCCTTTCCTGGATTATGTCTTCTCAGAAGCAGAGATAAACCTGCCTTCTCCAAAAGGGGGCATTGGATGTCTTCCGCAGTAGCGTGCATGCTGCTTTAGGCAGAGTGTACCAATCTAACTGCTAAGTAGGAAAATGCCAGAAGCATGTTGGAAGAGTGCTTTATGCTTCCATCTGGCTGCCTCTTCACATCTTGTGCTTAATCCTTTCTGCTGGTTTTGTGCAAACCCCAAATAATGGTATACATGGCACTGCGCATTCCCAGATGATAGCATAAGGAGGAGATTATGTGATATTTACTATGATGAGGTAGTGAACTTGCAACTTACCTGTTTGGGAATCAGTTTTAAATGTTTCCATCATGACTTGCAAACAAGTCCAGTTTTTAATCACCATAGACCTTGCAGTGAAAGATATACAGGCTTCTAAAGGAGGTTGCATGTTTTTTTTGCCCATGAAGAAACATGCAAAATTTTTACTCTGTGGTTTTATTTGTCTTCCTACATCAGAGAACAGATGACATATTCTCTATAAAATATTCAGCAAGGGCATGCCATCCTGAAAAGAGGAGGCTTTACTGCTGTAGCCCAATTGCCATCCATTGTCAGCTGGCTTTCTGTTGTTTTAACCACACCCAGTACCTGACCTTGAATCTGTTGCTTGCTACAGCAATAAATAAAGCACATTGTGACCTACTGTAGGGTAGCTGCTTTAGCAGGGGAGTCAGACTCAATGATCTCTTGAGGTCCCTTCCAGCCCCTGCAACTCTGTGGTTCTGTAATGCAAGAGAATGAAAATACACAAATGACACAACACTGTCAGGAAGGAAGAAAATGACTTACTTGACCTTGCTTATAACATCTTTGAGACTTGAAAATTAGAAAGAAACGCTGAGACTTTCTGGTCCTGGGTAAGAGGAGGAGGTCCAGAGACAGCCCCTTCTTCACTTTTCCTTGCTATCAATCTAGTCCCTTCCCTCTCCCCACTTCAAGTGTGTGGAGTCCATCACTTGGGACCTGCTGCTGTTCTCTGTCAGGCAGGCAGCAGCTCTGCCCTCATCACTTCGATGGTTTTGTTTAGCGCCAGTGAAATGATGCAATTTTACCTATTTATTTTTCTGCCTGGCATGCTGAGACACACTGTTTCTGGGGTATGTAATAGCTGCAGCGCAGCATCTCAGCAGTATCATCTCTGCCAATTGCTGCTGTTGTATTTGTCTGTGCATATAAACCAATGCCTCTCATGGGCTTTTCTAATTTGTGTGTACTGTGTGTGTGTGCACGTGTTCAAATTGTGGAGTGTGGCATTCAGTTCCTATGCTATCCACGTTTCAGGATCTCTTAACTGCATTATTAAAGGGAAGCAAAATTGTTTGTGTTTCCATGTTCCCTTTTCAGCTAAATTCAGCAGAAATCTACTAGGGCAGCAGGAGTAAAGACAGAGCACCAGTGACCTTGATTTAGAGACGTAGGAAAGGAGGAAAGAAAAAAGAACTAACCACACAACTTGAATTATATTAGGAAGTAACATATGCTCTGACTTGCTTGCCACTGAGCCTCTTTTTTTTTGCCATCTCTTCTTTCTCTTCCCAGAGAGGCCCCCAGTACTTCATCTCCTCACGTTTTTCTTCATCTTCTTCTGTTTATATGTGGACACCGTGTGCAGAAACCAGCACTAAGAAAAGTCTTTATGCTGCCATCTGGGAAACCTGGCACTTGGAAGCAAGTGCAGTGGCCTCGGGCAGACAGTCACATTTGGCCTTTAGTGCAGCATTGCATTTTGAATCCTCTTTGTAGAGGTAGGGAAGCACAATGTCTGGTTTCCAGACCTAGAAAAGGGGAAGCACAGGAAGTGAAGGCACACAGTGAGTCGTGACATGGGGAGAATCCAAGTCTGGCTTCTGTTTCCGTGCTGTAATGACAGTGTCCTTTCCAAATCTGGGGGAAAGGTGATTTTTTATTTTTTTTTTTTTACTGCTGTGTGACAAAATTCTGGTATGGTATGTCCACCAAAATTTGTCTGAAGGAAAGGTAAGCATCCCTGTGACTACATCCAAAAATAGAGAGAGAAGTAATTTGGGAGTGGTGTGAATTTACACTTTGATAGAGTGCCAGGCTATGGGAGGAGAAGTCATGTAGCCAAGACTGACAAATGTAATCAGGATTCAGTGGCTCAGCTGTTTTGAGACCAGATATGGAGAACTTCTGCAGGTTGGTGAGCTCTAGAGAATTGAGCCTTTTATAATGAACTGGAGAAGCACAAAGCAGGCAAGCCATGGCTGAGGCTCTCTGGCATGGAATTAAATATTTATTTTTCATAATGGAACAGCTCATTTGAAAGCTTTCAGCAGGAAATTCCGCATTTTAAGGCTCAGCAAGGCCCTTCTTGTTGCAGCTGTGAAGCAGAATTTTAACCTGAAATTTTCAAGCAGCAGCTCAGCTCAGCTCAGCTATTCAGTGGAAGCAGTGTGGCTCTGACAAAAGCACTTGGTCTTTGCTGGCGATGAACCCAACGTCACCCGGCAGAGCAAATGATAAGAGAGTAACCAAGGAGAATTTTTCCCTTCTCAAATGCGTTAGTGAAATCTTTCTGACAACTTCACAAATATGTCAGAGGAGACTGTTTTAGATTCACATCTGCCTTCTGGAGAAATCTTGGGGAATTACAGCATTTAAAGGAATGAGCAAGGCAAGGACTTTGAGAAGTACTGTTTGATCAAAGGGAGTCAAGGTGGTTTAAGGAAGCAAACATCACGCTTTAGTAGCTTCAAGTCCTTCAGGGGTATGTCTACTAGAGAATTAAACAAATAAAAATGCAGTAGATGATCTTGCCTGAGCACTTTGATTTCTGAAAAAGAGAAAACATTTGAGAGACTGTTCTGCATCACAGGTTATTAATATAAAAAGATATGAAGCTGTAGACTAAGTGGAAAGTTGGCACAGTCTACTGGAAATTGGCTATAGGGCAGGAAACAAAGGGTGGCAGTAAAAAGCTAAAAGGAGATTAATTGGTGAGTGCTGCAGGGAGTAGTGTTGGGACCCGCTTTTTATTATTTACATATAAATTACTTGGAGGGTGGTATTGAAAGATCTCGTCATTTGCCAGTGGAGCTGCTCTGGATAGCACTGCACATAAAAAGGGACAATACAATTAAGAAGGGGTTTAATTTATTGCAGAGGCTGGGTTGATCAGTGCAGACAACTGAATGCGGACTGTTGTTTGGTTTGGATTCTGCCTGGCAGGCAGCTTGGGAGCACCTCAGATGGCTGCAGTCTCCTGTGCCAGTTCACTGGGAATAGTTTTCACACCACAGGGACTCACATTGGCTGCCTCCTAGAAACAAAGCTGGCAAGCAGGTCTTAGTGCCTTTGCAGAGCTGGTGCCATCCTTGATCTGAGCCAAATGCAGGTTTTGTCCACTGGGTAGATCTGTTTGAGATATGAATATAAAACCTGCCCACCTGTTCTTTCACTGCTTGCCTAGAGCATTTTTCTCAGTGCTTCTGATTTCATGTAGGTGAGCAATATTGGAAAGAAATATCCAGAATGAGGAAAGGCATTAAGTGGCAAACTGCTTGATACATGTTCAGAAAGGTGTCATAGGTGACTGCGGGCCTTGGTAGTGTGCATCCAATGCTAAATTTCAGCAGAGATCTGTTAGTACCAGTCAAGAAACATCTAGTGTAACCCAACTCTTAATGTCATGGGTGTTTGTGCTGTCAACGTGGTATTGCTTCCTATTTTCTGATTGCTGACGTCAAATCATAGAATCACAGAATCATAGAATCATAGAATGGTCTGTGTTGGAAGGTACCTCAAGGATCATCAAGCTCTAACCTCCCCACCACAGGCAGGGCCACCAACCTCCGCATTTAATACTAGACCAGAATGAATGAGTTAACGGGTCAGCTGCTCCACATCAAGTCAGATGGTAGTACAAGTATGGTGACCATACTGGAAGCCTTCACTGGGTGTCCTGTTGCTCCACAGATGTTAAAGAAGGATGTTTGCTGGATTGAATTGAAAGGGATTGGGAGAATCCTAGGGAGTTGGTGGCAGTGCTGAACCTGAACCTTCAACAGGCAGGAATCTTGCCTGAAGTCGACCCACATTGTTTTCTGTCACCTTGGCATTCTGCTTTCCTAAGTACCAGCCTGCTATCCATTATTGCTCACCTTGCTCTACGTTTTTCTCACTGACACTCCTTTCTGGATGTGCTCAGTTCACAGAGCTTTTACCATTAGGAAATCCTAGCTTGTACTCAATTGTACTCAACTCATTCATTATCTGTAAGAACAGTTGTTGTGGGGTGTGGAGGTTTTGTGTTGTTTTCAGATTTTTGGGGAGAATATGTACTCTTGGTAAAGTAATCTCCTTCTGGTGTTGGCCTTGAGTGGTGCTACACCAGCGCTGAGGAAAAGGCTCTTGTGGCTAAACATATGCTTTGCCTGGGTGGGTGAACCATGGTGGGTGTATTTTTTCTAGTGACGGTGTTAGAAGCTTTTTTGTATGAGATGCTTGCTGCTGAGCAAATGCCAGAGCTGTAGCTGTGATGCTATCCAAAATACTTGCCTGTACCTAGGAGAGCTGACCAGAGTGTGCAGAGCACTTCTGGTCACCGTGGTGGCCAGCTTGTCCCTGTACCCACTAATTTTCCAGGTGCAACTCTGGGCTCTGACAGTAGAACGGAAGTCTGGGAGATGGGAGCAGTGGCAACTTCTGCCTTTTGTGTAGCAGACCTGAAAGGAGTTCTGTGCTGCATATAAGGATCTCTATTCCCTCTCAATCTGAATAAGGCGATGTGCTCTAATTAAGAGAGTATCTTGCCTTAACTTTAATCTTCTCCAAAGTCCTTTCTCAGACGCTACCTTAGATAATGAAGTGAGGTTACATTTTACAAATGACCTTCTTGTGCTTTTGAGTGAAAGGCGAACAAGTGAGGATTAGCAGTGAGGTCGAGATGATTGTTTCCTCGGAGCTGCTTGCAGCCCCTTAAAATCATAATTACATTAAAAGGTCCAGGCATTTTATGTGCATTTCCTGCTCCTGAGGAGACAGTGCACCAGGAGGGAGAACAAAACAGCTCGGTGTCTGGTGGCTGTGCCAAGCGCTTGTCCCAGCACATTTGTTGCAGTCAGTAAAGGCTGGTCTATGCAGATCTTTTCCTCCTGTCTGCCTCACCAAGGTTGCCAGGCTGCTTTCAATTTGGTGTTGTTGCTGTGGTGGTTAAAGTTCTCCATGGTGGCTGTCGTGCCTGGGATCTGCAGGGGCTGCTGGTGTGTCCACTGGAATGCAGCATGTGCTGGAAGGACAGTTATGTCCACCAAAAGGCTCACTTTAAAACACTCCCGATGACGTATGCACATGTTTGGGCTTGGCTAGCAGTCTCTGGGTCATCGGCCTTTGCTGCCAGCTTTCTCCATCTCTCAGGGACAGGGCCGTGGGTGGCACTGCAGGCTGGGCCTCACGCCATGCTGACAGCCATGGTCGACCTGGCTGCGGTGGTGAAGCCAGCAGGCATTGCAAGAAAACAATACTGTGAGAATACGCTTGGGGGTTCACTTCTGTGCCAATCTAGAATGGGTCTCTACCCACTTTTAAGATACTCATAATTGAGCAGGTAAAGAGTTTCTGTTCATTTTGTGGAACTGTTTGCTTGCTCAGGCATAATTCCTAAGTGCAGCGCATGCTTTGGGTCTAGAGAGGCAAATGAGATGCCTTCTCCTGTGTAGACGTTTCCAAACGTGTACAATTTATTTGGCAGAGTTAAATGGATCTGGACAAATGATGAAAACAATTATTTTTGAATACTTTATTAGAAAATATCAAAAATTCATCAAATAAATTATTCAGCCTCCGTTTGACTAGCCCTGCCAGCAAGAGGGAAGAGCTCTGCATGCAGAACCAGGCTGGCTTTGATCACTGCTGGCAGCACAGAGCCATGCAGCCCAGCTCAGCAACACTTGTATCCGTTCTGACTGGGTCAGTTCAGGGCTGAGCTGGGCCGGGAGGAGCTGCAGGCTGGAGAGCTGGCCTGCAGGAGATGGATTTCAGTGCCCTGGCCAACCCCCTATCTCAGAGCCAGCTCAGCAACAATTCACAAACAGATTTGGCAGTTTCCTCCTTCATGAATGTTTTTTTTGTGTGTTTTAGGTAAGAGTCTACGACCTACTGCAGTATGAGCATGGGCCGGACGATGTTCTGATCCTAGCTACAGATGGACTCTGGGATGTGCTGTTAAATGAAGAAGTGGCAGAAGCTGTCACTAACTTCCTGCCAAACTGTGACCCTGATGATCCCCACAGGTTTGTGTTCATCCCTTGGCTTTCCAGCTTCTCTGAAATTAAGAATGCTTTTTGGTAACATATTTGTGTAGAACATATGATGTGGGTAACATTCAGCAAACTTGCATGCTTTTATACAGCAGGGAGAGTCTGTATAGCAAGTGTGTTTTTTTCTGTTATAACTCAGAAATGCCTGCCATCAGAGGAAAGTTGTGAGATCATGGTATCTTGGCACAAGATCCATTTTTTGTGCTGTAGTAGATTCTGTAGAAACCATAGGAGGTTGAAGACAGAGAAGAACATGACAACAGGTCTCCAGCAGTCACAGGATTCCATCTGGCTCTCCCCTGGATAGTCTTTTAACACTGAAGAAGTTGTTTCTTGCTTGGACCTTAGCAGCATCTCTCTCCCTCTAGATGTATGGATAAATACAACACAGTGTGGGTGCTACGCATTGCAAGTCACACTGTGACCTTTGAAACCATTGCGATAGTGGATGCTCAGTGCCTGCCAGCTGCCAAACAGGTGTGGTGACAAAATAGGTGCAGAGTTAGATTCTGATTCAAGTTGCTGGATTCTGTTTATTTCGGAATGATCCTTTTCATTTTCCCATGTTTATCTCCTCTTACTTGGTCAGCTTCTCTCTTTGAAGTACACCATCAAGCAAACAAAATCTTCCCAAACACTAACTAGAGCACCACAGTGGGTTGGTCTGCCTGTCTGCTGCTGAGTTCCCTGTGCCTGTCTGTCACTGTGAACTAAAGCATCATGCTGGAGATCAGAAGTCTTTCACTTCTAAAACAGAATGATGAAAGGGAAATAGCTTTATCCATCTCTAGAAAGTGTTCCAAAAGGAAAAGCCTTTCAGAACGCAAGTTTGGATGGCCATGGTTGTCTTCTGCCCTCTCATTGGGCTGAGAGTGTGGGAAGAGAGCCCTCAGATCACCCCAGTTGGCCTGTAAAAAGCGGAGTTTGGGAGATAAGCACTGGGATATCTCAGCAGCCAAGTGAGAAAATGTAGGACTGTTTCACTCACTTGAATGAATGTGCCAGTTTCAGTTGTTCAGATGTTGCAGCTCTTGAGGGTAAACCAGTCACAAAATGCTTTGTGTTTTTAATTTTTCTGAGCGGGCATTTTCATGAGGTCAACTCTGTTCTCCATCAGTAAACAAGGAAGACAACGAGTGGATACAGACACCCTGGCAGCCACTTGGGATTTACAGTGACAGGCACTCCAAAGCAAATCACAAGCAGTATGTTCTTACCGGACACTTACTCAGAAGCGTGGAATGCAAAATAATGTTTTGCTGCAAGCACTCAGTTGTCAGGTGAATGGGTGACGAGCTTGAAGCTGCAACTGCAGTACTTTGACCTTCCTTCCTCCTTGCCCTGAAGAGGAGGTGGGGCACTAACGACAACCAAGGGCTTCTCTAATTCAGCAAGGCATGAAAGTTCTTCTGTCCTCCATCTGAGAGAGATCAGGCATGGCTAGCGAGGGGCACTTCCACCTGGCACTGTGCTCTGCAGATAAGCTTTTCAGTAGGAGGGGACCCACCCAATCAACTGGGTGGTAGGGAGATTTTTCTTTGAGTTCTGCACCCTGGCTGTCCTCCTGCAAAGACAGCTGGTACAGTGTAAAGCCTCTGTCTCCATTCTCATCGAGTAATTGGGAAAGGTTGGCTCATCCTACCGTCTGGCCTGGTCCTACCTGTTCATTGTGAATACAGTGTGAGTGCACTGCGTCGGTCTTGTTCCTTCCGGTGTTCCCAGCGCTGGTGGTAATCAATGCTTTTGTTGCAGTAGAAATAGGAATTCTTTTTTTAATCTTTTTTGCTTGCTGGGTGAATGATCTCTCATCTGTTATAAGTAAAATATCGAGAAATCAGAGACTAAAAGAAGAATATTTTCTTAGATGTAGATTTGTTTGTGCTCATTTGGCCCCAGTAAGTGTGGGAGATTAGTCCTGTTTGTAGCAGTGTAACGCACTCTAGAATTGAGCCTGATGTATTATGAGTTAGAGCAAACACATTTATTAGTGTTTGACCTACAGATCTGTGAATGGACGCCTGAGTTGAAAATTTATTTGTTCTTTTCAGTAACTTTGTGCCAGGTCATTTAGAGGCTTACAAATAGTGGCACCAAGACATTTCTCATACCAGCTTGCAAAAGGTAATTAGAACAGTCCCTCATATAGTTTACAGTGATATTTATGAAAATTACCTTTGTGGAATTGCTATTTGGTTATAAAGAATATTTAAAGGGTTTAAAGTACTATGTGAGAGGTTTTATGTAATTACTTCAGTGGTCCAAATAAGGTATAACTAATGACTTTACAATAGCATAGCACCTCAGACTATGGAGTTGTGTTAATTCCTCTCACTAGTCAGTGACAGGAGAATTGTGTTTGCAGTGTTATCAGTGTTGCATTTAGAGGAAATGTTATCCCACAGAATGTCAAGTTCTGTGATGAGTGCATCTGGAGCCTGTGATGAGGTGAGCAGCTGGGAATGTACAATCCCTAGGGATGTAGAAAACTTGTCAAAATGGAAGAGAGTTGCCCCCCTAGGCTTCATAATTCTGCAGAGTTCTGAAGAACCTACCTGTTGGAGCGGACCCTGCATCCATCTGACCCAGTAGCCTACTTATTCCCTGACAGCAGCATACTTGGGAAAAAATAAATAAATAAATAGGAAGATTTTAGAGCTGCAGAGCACTTATCGGTTATGTAATCAGCTCTTTGAGGGAGCAACATCCCTCCCATTTGAATTAGGAGTCGTTTTACAGCCTGATGGATAAGAGCTCATAGCCCTTGGGAAAGCCCCTGGGACTCTTTCCTGTTGCTATTTACTGTCAGAACTATGAATGTTTGTTACCCACAGAAAAACATCTTTGAATCCTGTCAAATGTAACATGTGCCTGGGCATCTCCAAGTGCAGAGGGAGTGAAGCTGGTTCTGTCTTCAGCCAGCCATGCAGACACAACCCCAGGGGATCTGGGCAATGAGTGATGAGAACAGACGTGATGAGAGAGCGGTTCCTCTGTGAGGGCTGGGCAATTCTGTGATGGAGTGAAGAAGCTGAGCTTGAGTTGGATTTCTTTGCTAGCTCAGTTCAGACAGGAGCATGAAGGGGACCCTGAGCAAAGAGAAGGGGTAATGACACGCATTACGTGACAGGTGTTTTTCGTACATCTGTCTGCAGAAGTATGAAGATGAAGAAGAGTGTGAATGTTGACCATTTCCTTCAAGCTGCACCTGCTTACACACTGACATAGGGAATCTGCTGCTTCTCCTCCTCCCTCCCATCTTTTTTCATCCCCTCTCACACTCTCCTTCACCCTTGTGGAGATTTACGAGGGTGCTGGGAAGCTGCTTTGCTCCTCCTGAGTGTGAGGGGATAAGAAGCTGCTCAAACTGTAGCAAGTTGCCCCCGCTGTCACCATTTCTCCTGCAGTACTTTCACTGATCAATACTGAAAGCTTGAGCAGGAGAAAATATATATATATATTCTTAAAACACAGAAGTTGTGTTCCAGCAAGGCTGTTCATTAGGAGGAAGTGGGTACTTTAAAACTACTTCAGCAGTTCTCTAATGCTGTCTTGACAGCTGAATCCCAAGTTCACAGCGCTGGAGAATAAAAGCACTCGATAATGGACTGCTGCTGCTATTCATCTCCAGGTACACGAAACTCACCCCATCTCAGTGCCAAGTTGAACAGCATTGCTCCAATTCAGCTCTGTGCTAGGAAAGGAATGTGTTACCTCGCTGCTGCTTTCACCTGTTCCTTCTCCTCTGCTTCAGTGTGCTGTTTTTCTTGTGTATTTCAGTCTGCCTATGAGAGATTTCTGGTTTAATCTTGCCCTATCCAAACATTAAGCAGCAAATCATTATGCAATAAAGAGCAAAATGCATGCCTTTGTACTCTTTAGATGTGGGGAGCTCTTGTTAATTAGAAAAGAAGCAATGCAAAGTTTTCTGCCAGGATGGTGGGTGTTTTGCTTCTCTTAAGTTCTGACAGTAGCTGAGAAGCCCTTGAAAAAGATGTTCTTAGCCAAAATTCTTTTAGCATTCATGCTGTGAATGAACGCTTCAGTTTCTCGCTTACCATGTGGAGTCCTTCTATTCTTTAGCCCTGCATCTGATTTGGGGATTTGGGAACTGAAGAATGCAAGTATGTTTGGGTTTTTTTTCCCTTAGGAAACAAAGTTTTCTGTTGTTATTAGGACAGTATGACTGGTTCTTGTCACCTCCTGCTGTTATATCTCAAGGTCTTTGATGCGGATGATCTTGGAACCTGCAGAGAGCATGCACACATGTGCACAACTGTATGTGTTCGAGTTGGCGCCCTGAGTGGTGCAGAATGACCCTCAAGCCCTTCTCCAACCACTAAAAGTAAATCTCTTGTCAAAGCTAGAAGGACCTGGGAAGTTTACCACTCTTGTTTGTACCACTGGGAGCAGGTAGTGCGTTAGAAATAACCTCTGTAGAATGTTATTTGGACTTAACATCAGACCTTCTATGCAGTGAAATGTTGGTTTATTTACAGTGAATATAACTTCTTAGTAGAGAAAATAAATCTCTCTGTTCCTGATTCAAAGGAGACTTTTAAGCTTAGGAACCTAAATTGTAGCAATAGAACATAATAAACTGGGTATTTTTCACCTAGGAGAGCAAATAAAGTCTTTTTGGGTAGCAGATACATTTAATAACTCATTCTTTGGTGAAATTTTCTGGGATTGGAACAATCCCTGAATACTCAATTAATACACACCTTTTTCTTTTTGTCCACTGCTTCTGATCAATGGAGATACTGTTCTGTCCTGTGCCTCAGGCAGATCTGGGCCGATCACTTCTGGCCCAGGATCCTCCCTAGAAAAGGGGGTCTTGAAATGCCACCCTTTCTTGTCCTTCCTGCTTTCTGTGAATTGCAGAAGTGCCTTTCTTCTGATTATCTGGGCTTTATAGAGGGCTTTATAGAGAGCCGCTCATCCTATTAGGGGCTGATAATTAAGCTTTAAATAAAATACAGGCAGGCACAATATTGAACTGTTGTTTTGTTTTCCTTGTGAGTCTCTTTAACTGTTTGATCATCGTTTATTAGCGAACCGATAGAAAAGCTGCACTCCACCCAGCCAAATTCGAAACATCTCAGGCAGGTGCTGGGCTGAGAACTGACTGGAATAGTTGTTCATCCATAATGAGATTTCTTTGAGCAGAAACTTCTGAATCAGCACACAGATGTGTCGATCCAGTAACAGCAGGCAGAGGGATATGGGAGAACGTATCTGATCAGTGCTGCGTTGGGATTGGAAGGGTTGCTGAATTAGGACTCACTGCTTGTTTTCAAATCACTTGCTTCATTACAGCATCCGTCCAAAGTGAGTAGGCCCGTATTTACCCTCAGGTGTTCCTGCCCACAGGCATGTAGAGCTCAGTAAATGAGTGCTGTAATTTTGTGTCCTTGATTCTTCAAAACACAACTAGAAACTTAATTTGCTAAAGGAAGAGTTTTAATATGTTCTGAAAACGGGTGAAGTTGAGCACCCAAAATGACTGGTCACCTTCTGACATTCGATTGCTATGAAATACCTTGAGATTCTGAGATAAAAGCTGTTGGGGAATGACAGACGATTGCTTTGTGGGAAGGTGATCATTAACATTTACGTGCTTCTCAAATGCTGAGTGACTTGTCCTTGTACCTCACAACTGTCCATCTCACAGGCTTTCCTCACAAGGCTAGTGCATGGTACCAGCTGTCTTCTGCCTTCCCCCAGGTACACGCTGGCGGCGCAGGACCTGGTGATGCGAGCCCGGGGAGTGCTGAAGGACCGGGGCTGGCGAATATCCAACGACAGGCTGGGCTCTGGAGACGACATTTCTGTCTACGTCATTCCTTTAATACACGGGAACAAGCAGTCGTGAAAGTAGCTTCGAGAGTGGTTATGGAAAGGGGATCTTTTGGGGAAGGACCTGTAAGAGACGATGTGTTTTGGATGATCTGACCAGGACGTCTCCAATTGATGTAGTCTATTCATAGCTAATGCTGGAGGGGTACTTTTCTGCCTGAAAGACAGGGCTCTGCACATAGACTATGTATGATTACAGATAACCCTTAAGATTACAACTCCCCTGTAGTAAAGGTTTTGGTGCTTAATGGGAATGAGATCAAAATGCTGCTAGCATATTGTGGATTCTGTCATCCCTCCAGGTGAAGACCTGAAGTAAGAATTATTTTTTTTCAGTTTGCCATGTAGCTTGGAAGAGCCATTTCAGTTGTGAAAGTAGAAGTGAGTATCAGAAGCCAAGGAGGCTCCTGAAGTCTAACCCGAAATATTCAGAGCAGTGACTTGGATCACATCTCATTTAAAAATACTTTTATACATATAAATGAGACTCAAGAGTTTTCTTCTTTCAAAAAGTTGCTTTCATGACTTGCCTATGGACAACTGCAAACTGATGTAATCCTTTGCATCGCCATTTCTTCCCTCTGGTCTCTTCTTCAGTAGATTATATTCCTGTATTTTAGTAGGAAAACTGAAATTGTTTTTCGTGTGACTATGCCTGTTTACTGCAGCTAGAACAGCCACCTACAAAATTGTCCAGGAGAAATAGGTCACAGTCCTGTATTACGAGATCTGTTCAGGTATGAAGAATAATTTTCAAGACTCCCTGTTGTGTGTATACCAGAGCGAGGAAGCTTGCATTATGTGATGTTCACCTGGAGGTTCTGGTTCCTTTGGGATCAGAGATTTTCATTCTTTGAATGGTTCTGTCTGCCTTGTCCTGTTGGAAGGATCCCTGAACACACTGAACCTCAACTGAGGAAAAGTTCTACATTTATTTGAGCTCCTGAGTGTATTTTCAGCTGGATTTCTACTTGAAGTGATGGCATTGTTCTGGTTACTGGCTAAGATACTCAGGTGGTGATCTATTTAAGAATGATTTCACTTCTGGGTTCAGCATACCTTTGCCTGCTTGACTTGGTGACGAGAAGGTGACAGTTAATAACTTCACATCCTCTTGGTTGTTGAGGACTCTGGCTGAGGATCAGATGATCACTGTGATAGTTATGGCTAGCTTCATCAGCTTTTTCTTAGCAGTGCTAAGTCAGTTTAAATAAAGGAAATCCAAGGACATTGTCATAGTACAAGCAATAGTCCAAGAGAGTAACTACTGAGCAAATCCGCAGCTTGACTTGGCTGCCTGTTCTGTGGGCAGATGGCTCTTCACTTTACTGGCGGCAATTAAAAATTAAATCAATCCAAAGGTTCTCATTTACAGGAGGTGTGTCAGCCGGGAAGTTAGATTCAGCCTCTGTTGTCCCAGACCTCATTCTTTTGGAGCTGCTAATCTGACTTGTACATAAAAGCTACTTCTTGGATAGCCAGAAGACAGGGAGCTGGGCTAACTGTGGAGCAATGATTAGGCATCTCAAAGGTGTTTTATCCTTTCTAAAGGAGAAACTGCCGGCTCTAAGAGCAGGATACTGTGTCCTTGGTGTTCCTGGAGATGTGCACTCCTGAACAAGAGTGGCCTAGAGCTTGCCAGTTCTGTAATTTATAACGTGCTTTATAAACAAAGTACAGTGCTGTTTGGCATAGCAGCCCAGATGCTTTATTTGATTGCATCCAAAGTACGTGTGCAACATTCTCAGTGGATTTAAAATGTCCTTTCTCTAATTTCTAGACCCAGTAGGTGTTTCAGATTGAGATGAGCCAATGCAGAGTGTATAATGGCTCAGACATGTGTCCAACTGAGTGATTTTAGTCTGAGAACTGTTCCATGCGTTCCCCAGTGCCTGCGTGTGATAAAGCAGTGCAGGACACTGGTGTTTTATGTTCTAGAGCTCCAGTATCAGTCATATATCTGATTAGGTGTTGCCATGCTTTATCTGTTTGCTCCTTTTTGCTTTTCCCCCTTTCCTTCCTCTTCTTTGTGCACGTGGGTGAAGAGGTTTGCAGGTTTGAAGTCTAGAGTATTTTTCACATGGTCCTACATATGTTTCAAAGTCCAACCAAGAGATCTTTTTGTGCTCTTTTTTTCTTGCTTTTTTTTTTTTAATTATTACTATTGTTTTGCCTAATAAACTTGTCAACATGCTTTTTGTGCTCTGTGTAACTCCTGTTGTCTCTTTGCAAATGCATTTGTGTAGTCCTTTCTTTAATGGGGAAACTAATGGCAATTCCTCAGAAGTCACACGAGCAGCAATGAAGCTGATGCTTGCTGTGACCAACTTCAATCCCGAGTCAAATATTTTTGTGCCCATGTTTTGTTAGTCTTTGTTATTTAGTGTCATGGGGTCAACAAACATACCAGTCATTAGGAAACCACTGAGTACAATGGGGTTGAAGGAATTTCCAGTGCAAAGTTTGCCAAAATATAAAAGTGAAATTTTAAGGCAATGGAAATACCCTCTTTCAGAGGTGTTTTTAAATGCACCCTGAGAGTGGTGGGGCAGTGAAACAACCTGGGCAGACCAAACTCACTGATAAGTTGTCAGAGCAAAACCTGGCGGGCAGTGATACGGCCCTGTGCATCAGCCTCCAGCCTCTGTTGTTCGTCTGAGGTACTGCCATCAGTCAGCCTGCTTCCCAGCAACTGTTGTGCCCACCCTGGTCACTCTGTGTCAGCTGTGAGCCCTTCTGGAAAGGGCAGAGGTGCAGCATCAACAATTAATATCAATTAGCATCAACTGAACATTTTCAAGAGTAATAAAAAGCTTCCTACTCAGCTGTATGTGACTGAAACCGTGCGGTGATGTTTTTTGTTTTGCTTGTTTACAAAGTATCTGTTACGCGTTTACAGGCGTACCTACTGTGAGTGGCTCTGGTACATCTGTGGTTCACTGCTTTGGTGCCTGGGCTTTCACTTCTGTCCGCTTTCATTTGGGGCTTCTTACATGCCTGCACTGTGCTCTGCTTCATGGCATGGTACATACACGCACCAAGGCACGATACAAATAGGAAGCAGGAGCCATGAGTTGGGGAGATACCATGTGTGAAGCAAGGATAACAAAGCATTTCCTATTCTCTTCATGACATGCATTATTTGAGGAGTCATAGCATTAGAAATCACTGGTGACAGAGAGGAGTTGTGACCCACAGTACGCAGCACACCTTTCACTTGGGCGTGGGATGGATGTCACCATTCAGGCTTGCAGCTCCTCCACTGCTCCATGCAGCCCTTCAGTTAGGAGCTGCACCAACTCCAAAGTTTAGATCCCGGGCACATCACCTTAGTCACTGCCTGATCCTGGCAGCAGTGTGGCTTTTTGTCTAGTGAAGAAGTTCTGTTAGAACCTAGTGTTGTTTCAGCATTAGCAGCAAGGAACCTCAGTCCTGGTTACCTCTATCTTAGTAGGTAGTGCTCACCATGCCAGTGTGTTGGTAGGTTATCATTTCTTGGACGAGAGCAAGGAAAGGAAGCTCTTGTCGTTCACATCAGTGGGCAGTACTGTTAACACTGCCTTCTGGTGCCTGATGCAGTCCAATTTCTAGAAAATTAAAAGGAGCAGCTTCTGCCGTTCTCCTGTGAATACTGTTTCAGAGAGAAGTACAGCTGTGTCACAGCTTTCTGTCTCACACTACAGCCTGAAGTCATCTTTGCTTAACTTGATGAAGACAGTAGTTCGAAATTTCAGCCACATCTAAAGTGAGGCACACAACTGTCTCTTGCTAAATTAATGCAATGATGATTCCTTTATGAACACAGAAGTCTGTTGTTTAAGAGGGCTAATTTTCAATGTCCTCATGCTGGATAGAGAAACTGGTTTTAATACAAGGAATCTGAAAGAGCGACAGGGCTGACAACTAAAGGAGAAGCAGTCCTGGTTTGCTATCAGCAGTGAATTTCCATGTCGGAGTTGCTTCTGTGTTGAAGTACAACAGGGAGGTCTGTGAGGTGTGGTAGATGCTGTGCCTCCCGGATAGTTTTGAAGAGCTAAGAACTACACTTGATGTTTTTTACACTTTAAAAGGCTTTGAGCTTTTAGGTTTTAAAGAACACTACATGCTCCAAGCAAATCCACCGCGTTCCTTCCTGCCTCAGCATTCCGCTTCCTTTTATTTTTTGAAACATTTTGTGCAAACAATTTCAACGCTTGTATCAAACATGAGTTGCAGACTATATGGAATTGTTGTCCTTCCAACATTCTTGGTGTGTAAATAGTTTTCCTCCATGTGTCTGAGATGAAGATGCAGTGATGTGGCTGCCATAGACAGAGCGACCAAACAATGCTGTAACTGTGCTGCTGTATTTCTACCCGTGATGTACTTGAAGGACGATGCCCTTGTCCACCTCCACCCTCATTATTATTTTTTCTTTTTTTTTTCCTTTTTTTTTTTTGACTATTGCTGGTGATGATGTTGTTTCATAGGTATCTTATTTTGGTTTGGTTTGCTTTTTAATAGCTGCCACTTTTTTTTCTTTCCCTCGTTGGACAAGTCATCTTATTTGCAGACCCGTAAAACTGTCCAGGTTCTGTATGTCTTGAAGAACAGCAGAGCTGCTGGAGGAAGATGTTTTGGACCAATGTTCTTATGTTTTGTGACTGTGAAATGTTAATCTTTTTGTAACCTAAGAACAAAAAATGTTTGGTAAAGGGATATATTTTGTGTTTTTTGAAACTTTTCAGTGCAATGAAAAAAAAAGAGGAGGATGCTGAAGAAGTGTATGCGCAAAATTTTAAATAAAATTTTAAATTATATATATACACATCTATATCTATAACCATTATTACTCTGACTACGTCATGAAGAGTACCTTAGTCTCTGTGTGTTAATAGAGCAATACAGACCAGCAGAACACTGTTTTACCAGTGAAGGATCGTAGGATCATAGAATCGTTAAGGTTGGAAGAGACCACTGAGAACATTGAGCCCAACCACCAACCCCCCACCAGCACACCCACTAGCCCTGACACATGTCCCTCAGTGTCACACCTACACATTTATTGATATTTCCCTGGACAGTAACTCCACCACGTCCTTGGGCAGCCTGTGCCAATGTGTTGCCACTCTGAGAAAAGCTTTTCCTTCATATCCAACCTGAAGCTCCCCTGGCACAAGTTTAAGTCATTCCCTTTTGTCCTATCACCAGTTACGCAGGAAAAGTCTGGCCCCACCTCATCACCACCTCTGTCAGGCAATTACAGAGCGCAGTAAGGTCTCCCCTGAGCCTCCTCTTCTCCACACTGAACAATCCCAGTTCCCTCAGCCACTCCCCATAAGACTTGTGTTCCAGACCCTTCACAGCTTCACTGCCCTTCCCTAGACAAGCTCCAGGGCCTCGATGTCTTCCTCGTAGTGAGATGCTGAGGGGAAGTCTCGCACTTAATTCAGCAAAGTGAGTCCCCATGAGGTGTCGTAGCTTAGAGGATGGTCAGGAAGAGCTCCTGGAAAACTCTGAGCTGTGTCCTTCTGTAAGACTTCACTGTTCAGGCTGCCAGCTGCTATGTTCTGATTCAGTAAATTGCTATGCAAAGTGGTTGGGCATCATCTCTGTGGTGTGAAAAATTGGGTGCAAATTTTGCATTCACAGTGTAGCTGCAATATGCTTTTCCTCCTCCTCAGTTTCTTAGGAACTCCTGTCTCAAATTCCCCTTTCAGTTTATATTAGAGTAAAACCAAGGATGAATTCATTGATTATATTGAAAGAGGTTGTCGTGGCTGGTTCAGTAACCAAAGAGGCAAGTGTAGGTACTGCAGATACAGGACCTGACACCCCAGCAGTAACCAGCTATGGGGCTGGCAAGAATAGAGCCAGGTGCTTACTGCTGTCTTCAAATGTCGTGTCATAGCACAACTAGTTGTCCCCATTCTTATTTTACTTCAAATTCAGTAGAAAAACAATGAGAACAGTTCTATGCTGCTCGTGTATGCTGTGTTTGCCCCTGGCCTTCTCTGAGCACAGCAGCATGCACAGATGAACAATTTGCTGCACTCACTCTGGTTTTCCTTACTCTCCCATAAGCCCTACAGTTTATTGCTGCAGTCAGGCCACTGACCAAGTTTAAAATTACAGCATAAATATTCTTCAGCATGACTTTGTCTTCTCAGTGTAAGCTAAGCAAGACAGTGCCAGCAGTGTCAGGTGAGCCTAACGGAGCACGGTCCACATCACACTATTGCTTTGCTTCTCTTAGGCCCCACATCATCTGAGGTTATAGGTCAAGTAAAGCTTGTTTCCTTTTTTTTTTTTTTTTTCTTAATAGATAAAGCTCTTCAGATGTGGACATCAGTCTATAATTCCTGGTGCAATAAGTGTGATGGCATGTTCATGCTCTTATGCTGAACACACTCAGTTAACTAAAGCTATATAAAGGAACAATCCCAGTAATTTCTTATATTTTGTATAGTTACTGTAAAATGGAGACCTGATGTTTTGTCCTCTTAATGTCACCTTGTACAGCAACACACCTTCACAAAAACTTCACTTCTTCACAGTACTGCGCTGCAGCTTTTATTGATTCCAGAGTCACGCTCTGCTTTCCAGGAAGGCTTATGTAAACCAGAGTTACTGCACATCCTGTTCTTGTTACGAGGAAAGACGAGGGATTTCTTTTTTGAAGTCTTTCCACTTTGCAAAACAAAGGATGCCATAACTTTTTAGGGACAAAGAATGATTTGAGGAGGAATTCTGCTTTGAGGACAAGGTTAATAAAAGCTGTACGATCGAGGCAGACAAAACGCGTCTGCAGGTAGATAAAGAACAGATGACTCAGAGAGCCCCGTTTAATAATTTACGAACAATTAATCATAAATTTGAGGCTGTAGGAATGGTCTGCAGCACTGCCATGTAATACGAAGGGAGAGGAGGAAGCTGCAATAGAAAAGATAATTAGATCTTTGCTGCAGCTAACTTGAGATAGATTGTTTAGATGCACTGACAAATGAGAACTCTGAACCTTCATGAATTTTAGGCTGCATAAGATCAGAATTACATCGTTTTTCTTGGACATTTCAGTGCATAATTTCACAGGCTCTAAAAAGTCAAAATGTCCCCAACCTTTACTCCTGAGCATTTACTGCCTTAAGCAATAGGAGGCAATCCTTTATGTGCTCTTCCGCAAAGACAGCACTGCAGCCAGCTGCAGTGATTTGGTATCACCCCTGAATCTAAGTTCTCCCTGGAATTACCAGTCAGTGAGGCTTTTTTGTTGTCTGGGGCAAATCAAGGTCCTTCCCAACAGGCTGCACCCAGCACAGCAGCTGTCCAGTTCATTTATCATCCTGCCGGTGGCATTTTTCCCTCCTTTCTCATTGCCCTTTTCCTCTTTGGTTTAACACACACTGTGGGGGCTCGTGTTGCTCTGTAGTTCCATGCAGCCTGCTGGTACTCAGCCCTCTGCACATCTCACCTCTGGTGGGCACCAATGTGCATGGCACCGCCAGCAATGCCAGGGGAACCAGCAGAAAAGGAGATGATGTTTTCATGGCTCTTACCCATTGTGGCTCTTTACTTCAGAATGAACTCATACCTACATGTAACATGTGAATTCTCCTATTTGAAAGGGGAAAATTCTATGGCTTCAGGTTGATTTTAGAGGGTTCTACTTTTGAACCTTGTTGGCTCGGTTCTTGGCCCAGTTCTCCATGCTCAGTAACCGCAGAGCTGGCCAGAAGAGCCAAAAACGACCCCACAAGCTTAGATGCAGCACTGGATTTGACAGTTGTCACTTTTTTTTCTGTAGTTATTGCCAGAACTTTTCAGGGACTATGCAAAAAACCCTGAATTTCTGCTTTTTCTTAGGAATGAGAAACAAATGTAAGGCAACTCCGCAAGAGTTGATGTAAAATTACAAGACAGTTTTCCCATGAAAGTAACTGTTGGAGACAAATGGCAAAACAGTGCCTCATCATGCAGCACAAACTGTTCCTAACCAGCCACCGTTCCCCTGCGCAGTACTATATTCAGTGACAGACGGAAGTAAAAGCAACTGGCACACCTGCAGTCATTTGTACTCCTTTCAAAAATTTAGGCTGAGTTTGCCCATCCAGAGCCCTTAAATGTGTGTTAGTTTAATTTTTAATCCTCAGCCCCTCTGCAGCTGGAGAGCCTCAGCGGATGTGGGCTGCGGCAGCTGCTCCGCAGCACAGCACGGGATCACGGCACGTCCTGGGGTGGGATAGGAGGAGACAAGAGGCAGCCAAAGCCAGTTGCAGGTCTCCAGGATCTGGAAGCAGGCAATACAATGATTGAGTAGGACATTGCCAAACGATACACGAAGTGTGGGGAGCTGCTACATCTACAAGCAATTTAGACCTTGACTCTGAAAGACGCTCTCTTCCTCACGTTGTGCCTGTTTACTTTTTGCTCCTGGGTTGGTACCACAGCTAATTGCACCAAATGTCTCATTACTTATCATCCCTCAGTTTTCCCCAGAGCTTGGCAGTCAAATGTCAGCTGCATCTCAGCTAGAGAACTGAGTACTCCAATGACAAGCTCCTCATACAAACTTGTTGTGCTGCCTTTCCTGAGGAAGGAGTTTGGGTTGCTCCCAAATAAAAAAAAAGTATACCTTATGGTTTTTGCACCCTCCCTTTTACCACTTGCTTCCCACCAGCAGTCACTGTGCATCCGGGACTTCATAACAAAAGAGATGAAACATCATTCTTACCCCCTCTCTGCCTGAGCAGTTGTGTATAAGCAGTTTAAATGAGCCAGACAAGAAGCAAAACACACCCTTCAAACTAAGTCTCGTGTCCAGACATACAAGTATTTTGTGAATGGGAAAAATATTAAACGCAGTGCTCAGACAGTAAATCTTTCTGTGGTTACATTTTTCTGAGAACGGTCTTTTAGGGACGGTCTGGTTCACTAAAAAAAATAATAATAATAATAAAAAAAAAAGATTTACAGTTATGTAAAATTTCCGAGTCATGCTTCTCTGCTGCCCCTCCTGCAGAGCTTCCCTGCTGGTGGCTTCATTGGAGGGGGCCTCTGGGTGCACAGTTGGGAACTGGAAGGACAAAACCCAACCAACCTGAAGCCCTGACATTAGCTAAATGGCACAGTCTGAGCACTGATAAACAAGTACTTACATACGAATGCTTACAGAAATTATAAATTCAATATTCTGTGTATGAAAAAAAATGGCACAGAACTTTGAACAGCAACTGAGACGTTGGAAAATGTGCTCTGTTTGTGCTTGTTCCACTGAAAGAAGACAGTGTCTGTAAACACAGCGCTTTTAACCATCAGTTACCCACAATACAACCAAATATAACTTTGTGCTTCTGTTAACAAATCCTCCTCCTTTTATCGCTTATGGAGCGGTAGCAACACACCTCTTTCTCCTGGTGCTTCATTTCTCAGTGGAAATCTAACTGTTCTATAAATGGAACTGGGAAATATTCAGTTTTCTATTGTTATTTGGAGGATTCACCATTCTGTGAATGGTAGTGGGGTTGGAAATGAGTGAGCTTTAAGGTCCCTTCCAACCCAAACCATTCTATGATATGAATCTAAGATTTATTGTGGGGTTTGGGGGTCTTCCTTGTTCCTTGTCGCTTCCCTTCCCTTCCCTTCCCTTCCCTTCCCTTCCCTTCCCTTCCCTTCCCTTCCCTTCCCTTCCCTT